>NW_018138238.1:0-419 GCF_001952655.1 Monopterus albus
TTTTTTGTCTTTTTTCCCAGAGTTACATGAACTTTTTGGTAGCTACACAAACATATTTTACGTCTCACTGACGCAATGACAAACGCAGCGCACTGAAAAGTAACGTTGCGTTTAACGCACCGGGCTACTATACGCAACAAATTAGCTGAAGTGATGATATATTTTTTTTAAAATGACGGCTGGTAAAGCATTAACACCTGGAGCTGGGATCAGTGGAGTTTGTTCTCCATCTGAACGCACACAGTTTTTGACCCCACCCTTCTCGGTACCGCAGCAAACGCGTGCGTTCCAATTTGGGCAACATCTGCGTTCCGCGAGTGTGCGACACTCTCACGCGGATATATATTTTCTTATTTTCTGTGATTCAGGTTTGTCGATATTGTCTTTACGAGGGAATCAACGTGAGAAGAAATGTCGAT
>NW_018138239.1:0-419 GCF_001952655.1 Monopterus albus
CACCACCCCTGGCAGCATCACAGGCATGAGAGGCTCTTGTCTTATCATTCCTTGCAGATTCACCTACAGTAACTCCCAGCCTGCTGACCTACGTGTTATATGGTACTTGTACCAAAGCAATGGATACCCCCCTGTATATGACCAAAGACAAAGTGTTATTAGTAAGTATATAGGGATAACAAGCCTGGCTGGATCTGTGGGGGAGAGGAATTGTAGTCTTAAGATTGAGAAGCTGGAGGTGTCACACAACCAGGACAGACTTTACCCTTGGATTGATGAGAACCCTATTACCTCCTATCATACCATGGGTCATACGTTCTATGATAAAACCACTCAACTTATTGTCTCAGGTAAGCATTTGGTTACATTCATTCTCTCTTTCTAGACAATTCAGCCCCAATAAAAAGATGGAGAAAAAA
>NW_018138240.1:0-419 GCF_001952655.1 Monopterus albus
TGCTGTGGGGAGTAATGGTAGAAGTGTGACAGTTGTTGCTGTATTGTTACATTGCTGAATGTGATTTCTTTTCAGGGCACAGGCACCATTCAGAAAGGTATGCCTCATAAGTGCTACCATGGCAAAACAGGGCGTGTCTACAATGTTACCCAGCATGCAGTTGGCATTATTGTCAACAAGCAGGTCAAGTAAGTAGGATTTGTACACCTATTAATTTTAAGATGCACACAATCTAAATTATATAGCATCTAATATTTAGCAACTTCTCAGTTGTCTAGCCTGTTCATGCATGTGGTCATCACAATAAAAACTACACATGGTTGATAATAGAAAAACCTGAATAAATGAGTGGAAATAAAACATGCAGGGGCCACTGATTAATCTGATTATGCTCTTGATTATTTGATTTATCTTTTTAT
>NW_018138241.1:0-419 GCF_001952655.1 Monopterus albus
AAAAAAAAAGTCTAAAATTTCTTGGACTAGTTCAAACTCGATTCCAGAAGAAGTACAGTACGAGACAGTGAATTCCTCAGTGCAGACTTACGTGACAGTAGGCCTGGATGACGGGATCACAGGTTCTCATCAGCAGTGCCTTGATCTGAATATCCTGAGGGCAGAAAAAGCACAAAGCGCACAGCGAGATCAGATCGGTGTTTAGCAGGACGGCTCAGATGGTCACATTTGGTCAGAGCAGGTTACCAACCTGAGGGTCAGCCCCTTTCAGTGGCCCCCTGGTAAACATGGAGGGTCACAAAATCTTTTAGCAGTTTCAGCTTCAAAAACTCCTTCAAGTGAAGCGAACAAATAATTCATGCCCACACTGGTCACAAGTTGCAACAAGTAGATGGCGTTAGCACTGCTTCTTCTTCTGG
>NW_018138242.1:0-419 GCF_001952655.1 Monopterus albus
AGATGTTCTTAGCAGTGCATATCCTGTTACCCCTGTTTTTTACGGTTTATCTAAAATTTATAAAAACATGTTTCATCTTCCTTTACATCCTATTCTATCTGGCATAGGTAGTGTGCTAGAACCTGTGTCCAAATTCTTAGCTCCAAATTTGTTCCGACTCTCCCATCCTTTCTTGGCGATGCTAGAGATGTTCTCAGTTTAACTGAGCACATTGGGATGAAGATTCTCTGTTGGTTACTTTAGATCTACAGTTCCTATACACCTCTCTCCCTCATCTAGGAGCTTTAAAGGCGTTCGTTCATTACTTAAGCGGAAGGCAGGAGGGCCTGTTACCTCCGACTGAATTTGTTTCAGGTGACTCAGACCAAACAAAGGTATGCACCTTTGTTTGGTCTGAGTGCATTAGCTAAAGCTTTCAT
>NW_018138243.1:0-419 GCF_001952655.1 Monopterus albus
AAATACAGTGGTTTCTTGGAGGTTTGACTTTTTTCCTTTTCAGGAATACATTTTTGCGTTCAAGCTGCTGTAGCTCAAATGCTGCTGCTGTATCTGTGCTGGTCCTTTAAAGTATCACATTCAGCAGGGCAATGTATATGACTGGTGTCTGCAGTGGCTGAGAGGGAGGGGAAGATGACGACACAGTTTGTGGGCTTTGTAGAAAAGGGAAGGAAGGAGGCTGTTGCTGGAAGAGTAATTTGTAGAAAATGCATGAGCTCATTGATGTGTAACTTCTGTTTGCCCACAGTTCTTGGTTTTGCTTCTGTGCCTAGGAAGCAGAAATGTAGTTTCAGAAGCAGTGTCAGTGCTAGATGTGAGGATGGGACACACGTCATTCTTTGTATTTTCATTATTTTGTGAGTATGTCAGTGACTTAA
>NW_018138244.1:0-419 GCF_001952655.1 Monopterus albus
AGTATTTGGTGCAGGTTTGCCATCAGAGGCAGCTCATCAAAACATAAATGGAACTCGAGCTGGTCACATTTTGTTAGGATGATATCTAGAAAGGATGTATTGATGCTTTAAGCTTGACTGAGTACAGGACAAGTGTGAGATGTGAAACTTAAACTGTAGCTGGTGAACACTGCTACTGACTAAAACTGACAGGATGGGAATAGGAAACCTTAGTGACTGCAGCCGCATCCTGGCTTCCTGTGTGTTTCAGCCACAATAATCTGCCTTCAGTAACTGACAGTGGTGTGATTAAAATCTTTGTCTCAGACTCTGCTGTGGCCTGCTCACTGATGTCTTCTGTCATCTGGTCAGATTTGAGGCTCTGTCTCTCTGTTGCCACTTGCTTTGGATCCTGTTCGATGAATGTTTAGTTTATTTTT
>NW_018138245.1:0-419 GCF_001952655.1 Monopterus albus
AGCAAAAACATTCAAGCTTTTCTGAACAAAGCATCATTTGACCATTAGGCCACTCAATATTGTTTAAATATTTGTTTAATCTATAAAAAAAAATGCCTATCACTATTTTCCAAAGATAACTTCAAAGCATTACTTTTAAAATGACTTGTTTTGTCCAGCCAACAAAGATATTGAGTTTACCATCACATAAAGCTACAAAAAAGCAGCACATACAAATGAGGAATTTGTACCCCTGAAGCGCTCACCTGTGTCCAAAGTTTAAAATCAAAGCTAGTAAGAAATCAAGAGCTAGTTGTCCAAACACACGATTATGCAAACATGCGCATTTGTTTGGTTTTACATTTCACTACAAAGTTAGAATCTTATATCAGAAATCCATCCATCCATCATCTTATGCCACTTATCCTGAAGAGGGTCGC
>NW_018138246.1:0-419 GCF_001952655.1 Monopterus albus
TTCACAACCCTGCTAAATCTCTCTCACACACACGCAGCAGGTGATTGATTAAGGTATATAACAGACTATTTTACAGCAAGGTAATAAAAGCAAGCTCTCTTTATTCCACTTTGTTTCGGGATGATTTCTTAGTGTGTGATTAATTCAAGACAGGACTCATGTAAAAGCAAGTGGTGAGCTGTCATAACTCTTTATATCCCAATATTCAACATATCTGATATTGCAGACTTGAAAAACCTAAATCAGTGACACAAAATAACATTTATTTAGAAGGAAACCACTTTTTATTTTACTTTATCTTTTTCACAGGATAATTACCATTAGCAGTAAAAAACACGAGAAAGTAAACTGTCCAGGTGACTAGTTTAGTAGCAAACAAAATTTTACACAAATATCAAAAGGCAGGAGTCTGAAGTGGG
>NW_018138247.1:0-419 GCF_001952655.1 Monopterus albus
GTGTGTGTGTGTGTGTGTCTTTGTGTGGTCTTTAATTGGAACGGGCCTCGATCTGTTGAATCTGTAAAGGCCAGATGACTCACTGCAGGATGAGTCAGTGGTAGTTGCACAATTTTATTTTCGTTTTCAGCTCAGTGTAGCAGAACAGATTCCTGCTTTCATAAACCTCATTGTTTAATCAAGGAACTAAAGTCGCCGTTCCACCTATGTGATCGGAGTGTTTGCTGAGGAAACACCCCTAATATCTGCTGATTTATCCCGATTGTTTGCATATTACTGTGCATATTTGCCAATAAAGCTTTGAGTAATGTTTACACACAGTTATGTTCCTTGCTGGTATCACACCCTGAAGCCCAGCTTGTCATAGAACAAATAGATTAAGTGAGGAAGCCCCATTACTTGTGTGGATCCAAACAGCA
>NW_018138248.1:0-419 GCF_001952655.1 Monopterus albus
CATCATCGAAGTGGTACCTACCTCCAGAGATTTACCCTGAGTCACAATATCCACATTATGCTTTGGGTCTGGGCTACGTTTTGTCTTTGGACCTCACTAAAAAACTTGTGGAGGCATCCAGACATGTCAAAGCTGTTTACATTGAAGATGTGTATTTGGGGTTGTGTATGAAGTACTTGGGCATCCCTCCCACCTTCCCCCCAAACGAGGGTTTTTTTCAAGTGTTGCCTGTGCTGTACAGTCGCTGTGCTTACTCCAAACTGATAGCTACTACAACTTCTGAAAATACTGATCGTGTATGGACTTACAGAGACTTTAAAAAACCAGGCAAATACTGCTGATCCATAGGTTTATATTTTTATTTTAAAATGTTACTAATAAGATCTTGATTAACGTTCACCTCCCCTTTCAGCTTTAAA
>NW_018138249.1:0-419 GCF_001952655.1 Monopterus albus
AACCTGGTTCTCCAGTCGGGCCAGTCTTTTCACCATGGAAGCAGAGCTCGTCTCCTCTTCACTCTCCAGTCGATCGGTTATGATGGTAACCCTGAGAAAACAAACAAGGGCAGTATGCTTGAATATGACTCCAAGATTGCTTGATGTTATAAACTTGCTATGTTCAGCCAAAGTACAATTTTAACCTTACGAAACCATAGCAATGAAAACCTACAGCCACTTGGCTTAGCTTAGCAAAAAGCATAGAAATGGGGAAACAGCTAGCTTTACTCTGTGCAATGGTAACTAAATCTCTGTTTTGGTCTTTATGCTAAACTAATCCAAACAGTTTCTAACCCCAGACTTCTATTTAAAGGACACACATGAAAGTGTCGAGAAAGCAAATATGCACAAGTCTTGTTGCCTATTCACAGTGTGCA
>NW_018138250.1:0-419 GCF_001952655.1 Monopterus albus
TTTTAACATTGAAGTACACTTGATCGAGACGGGAACAAGCTAGTAACCGTGGATATATAACAGAAATTGCAATAATACCTCACTGAAACCAGGCGAGCCTGGTGTTTACGGCAAAAGGGTACGAGTGTCCCCGTAAGGATCTAATCAGTTTACGGTTAAATCACCGGTGTTAGTGCTCTTTTGACGACTCCAGTTAAAACAAACCTAACGTAAATAATTAACATGATGTATGATTAGAAAGGTAAGACATTAAACTTCACCCTTACACAGTTAGCGTTACGATAACTGTAAGCATTCAAGGATTGTTTATATTAGTGGTTAAAGTAAAATTGTAATGATGGTAACGTAATTTCGGCTGTTCCAATTAACATTATGTCAGGGACTTCGTGCCGAACTCCTTTTATGAGCCTGCCAATTCA
>NW_018138251.1:0-419 GCF_001952655.1 Monopterus albus
TTTGTACAAAGTGGTTTTATGGCACAGCACAGATGAATAAAATATATAAGGCTACACACACACTACTGCCTAGTAGCATCAGTCCATTGGTGGTTTTGTTCTTTTTATGGCATGTAGACATCATACAGTCCATTGAATACAGAAGCCTGCAAACTTACATTGTCAATGTCGAAGCACAGGTGTTCGCTGAGCATGTCAAACTCCCCAGGAGTCATCGGGGGCTCAGGAGACTGGCAAGGAGGTGGTGTGGTGCTTGCATTAGAGCTGCGATAACAGGGAAAGGGAGACAGTAAAGGTGACCGACTGCTTTTCACCAGTGGAAATGCATTTACTAAATAATTTTCCATTTTCTCATAACATGCTGTGGGTTGCACTGACTGCAGAAGAAATGTGCCATTATCAATATTTATTCCCCAGCT
>NW_018138252.1:0-419 GCF_001952655.1 Monopterus albus
ATGGACACCAGGGCCTGTGGTGATTAATTTGAGTAGAAAGTGTCTGTTTTTGTAGTTTTTATTTTCCATTGAATGTGCTAGACAAAAACAGAAACATCTGTAAACAGTTTTTACATATGTATAATGGCTTCAGCTGCATTGCTGGAACAAGAAGATAAACATCAATGCAAAGGATAAACTTCAATTGCATTCTCTGTTTTTAAGAGTAATCATATAGAGCTAGTTCCATGTTTTTTGCTTCATTATGACCTCTTTATGTAGCAATAATTGTTTACTTTTGTCATTAATTCATATGTAATTTGTATCATCCTGATGCTTGTTACTGCACCTAGTAAGAATAAAGGTCTCTGTTACCACCTATTTTTACCAAAAACTAATGCTTTTCCCCTTATTATAGCCCAGGCAGGAGTAGTTCACTA
>NW_018138253.1:0-419 GCF_001952655.1 Monopterus albus
TCAGGGTCCAAGATGTAGACTAGAAGCTGTTATCTGTCTTAATGCATTCAGTCAGTTGCCAGTAACGTATTAACACATTTACAGCACATCACGCCTTCACTTCACTTGTTGAATCACACTGTGCATTATCATTTACTGCAGTTTGCCTTCCGCGGGGCTAGTTTAACCTAATGACTGTTTTTGTTGTTTACTGTCATTAAATAGTTAAATGTGAGACACTGTAAAAATGACATGCTGTGAAATTCATTAAACTTTACTGTACACGTTAATACATGCGAATGTTAACTGGTCTTGCCACAATACCAGAATTTGTAACATCAATACAATACCTTGAAAAATATCATTATTCAGTACCACAGGGAAAAACTAACATCAAATTGAGGACGATACACAACAGTTTACTAGGCCATCTTGTTTAA
>NW_018138254.1:0-419 GCF_001952655.1 Monopterus albus
CATCTCCAGATTTAAGTCTAGATAACCCTGATTGTTATTCTCACAGATTTTCTAAAGTGTATAGGGCAACAGAGGACACTATATGACTGTTTTCATAGGCTGAGTAGTATTGCCCGTGATGAATACCTGACCTTTATGCAAGTCAGAGGAGTTCCCCATGCATTTATATGAAGAGTCTAAACCCACTTCTTCCACTTTGCATCAGGTCTTGAGGGTCAAACACTTCTGTATCTTCCAAAAGTGCTTGAAAACAGCTCATGGACACACTGCAGCCTTATCCGATGACCATACAGTATACTGTCGTAGGCTACTGGTAGTAATTGATTTTTGATGAGTCTGTTTTCACTTTCAATCTGTTACATACAGTATGTAGTGAAAAAGCAAAGTGATACTCTTTATTGTATGGTGAACTGTTTTAA
>NW_018138255.1:0-419 GCF_001952655.1 Monopterus albus
CTCACTTCTGTTGACACCACTAATGGACCTGATCATCACTTGACAGGCTGCAGCTCTTTGCACATCGATTTACAAAAGGACAGTTCTGTCAGTAGCTGATGTACATGAAACCTGATTACTTTTAATTTAAATTAGTTTATACTGTAAAGTTTAATTTGAAGTGTCTGGTGCATCATATTTAATTTAAATGAAGCTAAGGTTGATGGGAAGTGATCAACATATTGTAGCAGGTGAAGTTACTGTCATTATGTTTCTGAATGAGGTGATCCCCTCCGCCATCAGATTAAATAATGCAGGATAAAGATGAGGTAAGAGGTAGACTACTTTTGGATTTGTTTCTCTGGACATTCAGTGGGTTTGACCAGAAGTTTTCCATCTGTCAGGAAAATGACTTTCTTTTGTCAAATCCAGTAGATGCT
>NW_018138256.1:0-419 GCF_001952655.1 Monopterus albus
TACGAATTAGGCGCTTCTCCTCAGAGAACAAAAGGCGAAAGGCAGCAAAGTTACCTTCATTTTTGTCAAGATTTGCATCAATCTACACGCTTCCAGTTGTGTTGAAGACATTATGTTGGAAACAAAATTCTTTCTGTTTCAGTACGAGTCTCGACCCATCAGCCTTGCATGATTTGATTTGATTTGATTTATTTATTTTTTCAAACATGTAACAACAGTCAGTATGTAATCACACATAATTCCAGACATATCCACAAAAATATTTTCAAATTGCTTATACCTAGTACATGCTTGAACGGAGTAGGAAGAAGTTAGACTTATCTAGTCCTACCCCCTAACATCATCTTATCATCATTGGTTTGCAAGCAGTATTACTATATGGATACATACAGTATTCTACATCCACACTCCCATCTGAT
>NW_018138257.1:0-419 GCF_001952655.1 Monopterus albus
ACAGCGTAGACCTGTGGTTAGAATTAATCTCCTACACACAAGCTTGAGACGTTTTGTCACAAACACCCACCTTCATGAAAACTGAGCCAATTTTTTTGACAAGTGCTGAAACGGATCCTCCTTTTACGTCTCCTGTTTGAAGTTCGACAGGTTCCTGGTTGTAGAGTCTCAACTTAACAAATGCCAGGATGTCGCCGTCCTTCAGGTCCAGGTCGTCCACTTTGTCCTTTCTTATTTCCCTAAAGACAACACAAGTCATTGGGTGGAGCCCAAAGGAAAAACAGCAGGATTAAATCTTTTGGGCCATTTGAGAAACACACGTTCAGTCTGTTGATATTATTTGTATTGTTAATGTGCAAAGTAACTGAAGATATCAAATAAATGTAGTGCAGTAGAAAGTACATTTCCCTCCTAAGCAG
>NW_018138258.1:0-419 GCF_001952655.1 Monopterus albus
AAGTTACAATTCAGTGTGAAGCTCTTCCAGGGCTTCTATTAATTTATTCATAGTTTTCACTTTCATTTCACTGTCCTTTATTTTGGCAGCTAACTCCTCATGACTCTTTTCTATCTTAGTCTTGGTTGTCTCCATGTAGTCAAGAAGCTTCTCCAGATAAATGTCCACTGGGGGGAAGTCATCAGTTGATTTGTTGACATATTTTTTTGTCAAGGCAATCATTTCTTTCATCAAGCTCATATATCCATTCAGGACCTCTGTAGTGGTGTTCACTTCTGACGTGTACTCCTCCTAATGGAGGAAAAACATTTCATGACAAGACACAAATTCAGTTTGTTATGTTGTTCTGTCCACTACAATGCATTAAATTACTTATAAACAAGTTACAGTTCTTTTTCCCCAAAATTAAAATTACTGCA
>NW_018138259.1:0-418 GCF_001952655.1 Monopterus albus
CCCAGCCACTGATGTTGTCCTTGGTTCTTATCTTGTGCACCGAGAGAGCGTCCCAGAACAGTCTCAGAATCCTCCATGCTTCCATCCTTTTCCTCGGTGGGAGGACCCCATAGGCCAGGTTGGGGAAGAGTTGGTCATATTTACGAAACTCATAAAATAAAGCTTCTGATTCAGCTCTGTCTTTCTCTTTGGCCTTCTCTTCACTTCCTAGTGACTTGGGCGGAACATTGCCATACAGAGATAAGTAGCCAGCCCTAAAAAGAATATTGTAGGAGTACATAAACAGCCCATCTTCCTTCCAGGTTCTTTGGTTTGCCTCTGAATTGATGCTGTGCAACATCAAGTTTTGCAAATTACTCATCATGGATTGTGTCAATAACTCCAGGCCATCCCCCTTCAGGTACTTGTTGCTGGACAT
>NW_018138260.1:0-418 GCF_001952655.1 Monopterus albus
GTAATTTCCTGGGGAATGGTAACCCATCCCCCCAGTCTCATTTAACCTATCCAGCAGCAACGTTTGTATATATGTAAATGCCGTCTAGTAGGAGCAAGAAGTGGAAGAAAGCAGAAGTAAGAATTTCAGAGAGAGCATCAAAGTCTGAGACAAGACAGGCTGTGGATTTTTATCATTAATCCCACAGCGGACGCACCACTTCAACACTGTAAGTTCATTTGTCTACAGTACTATTTATTTTAAAATTAGATTGGTAAATTTGTATTCTTGCTTTTCTTTTTAATCTATTCTTATGGTTATTTAACATTATCATAACACCTACCCCAAAAAAAAACATTTGTATTCTTGCTTTTCTTTTTAATCTAGCCAGTCTGAAACAGGAAGTTAGAAGCCAGAACAGTATGAACAAGGTGTGGCT
>NW_018138261.1:0-418 GCF_001952655.1 Monopterus albus
CTGGAGGGCCAGATCACCATGGAGAAAACCCCCAGCTACTTTGTGACCAGTAAGGCTCCCGCTAGGATCTCGGCCATGTCCCGGGACACCAAGCTGATCGTGGTAGTGAGGGACCCCGTCACCAGAGCTATCTCAGACTACACACAGACACTGTCTAAGAAGCCTGACATTCCCTCTTTCGAGAGCCTCACCTTCAAAAACAGGACTACGGGGCTCATTGACACCTCATGGAGCGCCATCCAGATTGGCATCTACGCCAAGCACCTGGACAACTGGCTGCAGTACTTCCAGATGGACCAGATCCTGTTTGTGAGCGGTGAGCGTCTGATCAGCGACCCGGCCGGAGAGCTGGGCCGTGTGCAGGACTTCCTGGGGCTCAAGAGGATCATCACAGACAAACACTTTTACTTCAACCAGA
>NW_018138262.1:0-418 GCF_001952655.1 Monopterus albus
TTTTAACTGTAATTTAATGTGTCAAAAGTTTATATTTTGTTTTAAAGTATGCTTCAGTTTGAGGTTACATAAAGACCAAACTGCGAGGCCTCTCTCCGATAATTAGTGAACCTTGGACATGTAGTTACTTTCTAGAATATGAATGAGTACTGAGTAAAGAATATAGACTAGTTTACACAACCAAGTACATAATGTGTGGGGCTGTATGCATCTTCAGTGGATTAAGAAAATACCAGAAGTCTAAAGTGAAATGTATGCAAAATCCTATCTAATCACATTACTCCATACTATAGAGTTAAATATCTTCTCACACTCACTGTGGTCAGATAATACTCACTGTAGGTAACATCCACTACAGGTTCAGACTTGTCATGTCTCACCGTGGTTATCAGCTCACAGTTCATGTTGGTAGACCTGG
>NW_018138263.1:0-418 GCF_001952655.1 Monopterus albus
AAAAAAAAAAAAAAGGAACATGAGCATGTTACTCCAGTCTGTCCTGTCCACTTCAGGATTGATTTAGGATTCTTTTACTAGTTTTATTTGGGTTGACCCCTCCTTATTTAAGAACTAATCCACGTTCACAAGCCATCCTGAGCTCTGAGCCCAACTAATCTGATGACCCTTGATGTGCCCAGAGGTGACCGAGCTTTTGCTGAAGATGCACCAAATCGTCAACACTTATCTTGTTTGTTATTTCTCCTCTTGTTTCTACTTTGGTCAACTGTGGTTGTTTTAAACTCCGCTGTATAAATATACCTGACACTGACAAACCAGCCCTCTGCTGTTCTCATCACTGTTACAGCGTTGTAGACACGTGGTTGCCACCTGTTACAGAGCTGGACGCCGCCCAGTCACGCTCCTGCTCTGCACA
>NW_018138264.1:0-418 GCF_001952655.1 Monopterus albus
CAGTGACCACTGGCCAACAGAAGCTGCAGATATGAACTCTTCAGCACAACAGCCAATGATCTTCTAATAAAGCTGAAACACACCAGTCTGTTTCCATTCGCTCATCACATTGTTCTTGTTTGCTTTCCTTCACAGTTAACCAAACTCAAATTAAGATGCACTTTTGCAGTAACTAGTTCTGCAGTCTGTCCTTTAGTCACTGAAGGAATAAACACTGGGATGTGGTCCAGTAAAAAAAGAAAAGCAGGACGTATAGTCAGTGTGTAACATTGTTGGATAAGCTACCAGGAAGAGCAGTCAAATGCAAACCAAAGCAATGATTTGAAAGCAAGATTTATGTCAATTGGAATTAAGTTTATTTTTGTTTTCTGTGTAACCCAAAGTGGATTTTTTAAAATTGGCTAATCAATATTACATC
>NW_018138265.1:0-418 GCF_001952655.1 Monopterus albus
CATTGTCGCTCAATTGCTACTGCCCAGAGGATGTTGTTTTGAATTTCTGTACTTGAATTTCTGCACCTGAGTGTCAAAGTCTGAGTTATGAATTGACTGAACTTTCTGGTTCTGAATAGTGCTTCTTGAAATAAAGGCATTGAATATATTTTTTGAAAATTAGACATGTACATTGTTATATTTGAATTATTTTAATAATATTGGTGTGGTTTGAAATCAAAATTATGTATTTTTCTAACTTGAAAATCTCTACTTGTAATTTCACTGTGAAAAATTCAGAGTGCATTCATTCAGAATATAGAATTCAAAGTATAATATTTCAAACCGCTGCTGGTGGTGCTACGGCTGCTGGCTCAGCCTCTTTAGGTAGAGCCAGTGTTTTGCTTCCATACTCAGCCCTCTTCTGCTTTTCCAAGTT
>NW_018138266.1:0-418 GCF_001952655.1 Monopterus albus
GGGATCCTCGGCCAGAAGATTGACGCCTGTGAGGGGGACAGCGGCGGACCGATGGTCACTCTGTACCGAGGCGTCTGGTTCCTGATCGGCCTGGTGTCCTGGGGTGAGGGCTGTGGCAAGGAGGACAAGCTGGGTATCTACACCAAGGTGTCCAACTACAACGAGTGGATCGACAGAACACGTGAAGAATGGAACAAAGCTCGGCCTTCACAGCCACCCCCAGCTGTCTGACCCGCCTCCACCCCAGCAGCTGATGCAGTCTGGTCTGTGAAACCCACATAAAAGCCTCAGTGCAGCAGAGAAGTAACAGACTTTGTTAAATAAACCAATTCTGTCTCAGGCCTTGGTTTCCTTCTTTACCATGCATCAGTGCCGTTGCTTTCAGCCACCTTGGTCATAACAATAGCTTAGAGAGTCA
>NW_018138267.1:0-418 GCF_001952655.1 Monopterus albus
ACAGCTCCAGCCTAGCCACTCAGGAGGGCTACTCACCACCGCGCAGGACTGGCAGTTCCAGGTCAACCTGGGAAGGCAGTTCAAGCTCCCAGAGAAAATCGTAACCACCTTGGTGCGCACAGACGTGGTACTGACATCAGAATTTACCAGTCAGGTGGTTATGCTGGAATTGACTGTCCCCTGAGAGGAAAGGATGGAAAAGACCTGTGAAAGAAAGAGAGCCATATACAATGAGGGGTTGGAAAGTTCACTTTGAGCCAGTGGAGGTTGGCTGCCGAGGCTTTGCAGGCCAGCCATTAACTAGAACAATGAGACTACTGGGTGTTAAAGGACTGCAGTGCAGAAAAGCCACCAGAAACATCAAGGAGGACACAGAGAAGGCCTCGCTGTGGCTGTGGCTCTGGTTGGGTCGCCTGAG
>NW_018138268.1:0-418 GCF_001952655.1 Monopterus albus
ATCTCAGGAGAAAGTGTGCACCCTCTTGCAAAGCTCCTCAATGAGACAATGCTAATGAACATAGAACAACAAAAATTTGGCACATGTATTATAGGCTAGCCTGAAATAGTGCATTTAACCTACTCATCAGTATCAGTGTGTAACTGCTGTGTGTATTGACCCAAAGCCTCTTAGAGGACATGGCCAGTGCTAAACCAAGGACAAAATGAGCACAGTTTACAAACAGGTGTCAACATCCCCTCCAGTGATTAGGCTCGTTCGCACGTTCGCTTTAATATAATTTAATGTGACACATAAATACAAATGTATTTATGCTGTTTTAAGCAGACCTCCTTTACTTATTTTGCTTTTTATATCACAGGAGCGTAATGCTGAAGATGCCATCGAGGCTCTCAAGGAGTACGAGCCTGAGATGGGA
>NW_018138269.1:0-418 GCF_001952655.1 Monopterus albus
TTCAGCAGGCGTCCACACTTTAGCATGCGTCACAAGACACCAAAGACAAAGGACAACATGAGCACAACATTAACACACAAACACACAAGGTAACTGCGCAGTGTCTCAGAACTGATGCTCGGTGGTGACGTTGTCATAGACATCATCATGCTGTCCGTCCAGTCCCTCCTCACTGGGTGGGGGCATTGTCATGGTAACAGCAGCTTTCCTTCCTGCAATGATTAATAGTCATCATCATGTGTTAAATCATCTGAAATCATGAAACTTATTTTCAAATGAATCATATTGTGACAAGGTGACACTGACTGATTGACTGACTGATCAATGGACAAGATCATGGTGGCAGACAGACCTTCTTAGCTCTGTGAGTGTCTGTGGACAATCTACCGCTCTGGATCCACAACCAGAGGATGAACTG
>NW_018138270.1:0-418 GCF_001952655.1 Monopterus albus
CACACACACACACCAATGGTGCAGTAAGTAATAAAGCATAGTATAGCTTAATCATATACAACCATGCATACAACATGTGTCTAGCATGTGGTGATAGATGTGATATCACCTTTGTGCACACATTGTGTAAAAGAGTCATACTGTAATAAATAACATGCACACCACCATGAATTCATATCTGATAAAATGGCTGTAGCGAGGCCTAATTCAGCACTTCCACTAGGATCGTATTTCTAGCAAGGCTGATAGGTTAGTTTATTACAAATGACACTTTTTTTAAACTTACAGAGAAACAATTCACCTTTTGAAGTAAATACCTAACACTATGTTCTTGCCAATACTAGTGTTGAGTTCAGTGATTTAATTCTAAATGGGGTGCCCATAAATTTACACAAAAATCCATTATCACAAAATTAAA
>NW_018138271.1:0-418 GCF_001952655.1 Monopterus albus
CCCAGCTCATAACAAAACTGTCACTTTGTTATGGCAGGGAGTCTGTTAGAGGGGGAGAGAGGAGCTGATTCACTTGGCCATTAATAAATGCCACATCAGCTCTTGCTAACAGTGTATCCAACTTGCTCCAGTCCCATTACTTGATGGCTCTGACATGCACCACAAGAGGTGCATTATGTGGGTTTGTGCTTTTACCAACTTTTAAAGACGTGTGCTTTGGTAGTAATTGCATGTCTGCCTTAGGAAGTGGAAGAGAGTAAAATTCTGCATCAGAAATTGTCATTACAGAAGAGAAAGCCTGACATTTGACATTTGGTTATGAAAAATCAACATCACAGTATAGAAAATATGGAGAGAATCTCCGAGAGCTAACGTGTGTGCAGTTAGCTCTTCAGGTACAGTAGTTCACCATCTAAAC
>NW_018138272.1:0-418 GCF_001952655.1 Monopterus albus
TTTTGTATCATTATCTTCTAAAAATATTAATAGATCTGCTGCTGTGTTCAAAATCATTTACTCAGGAGTCTTAGAAGCTCATGTCTACACTGACTCATTTCCAGTGGAACTCAAAATGTAATAGTAGGTAAACAAAGTGGTTGATTAAGCTTTAACAACAAAAACATGTGTCTCTAAAACAGCAAGAAACCTGAAATGAAAAAACACATCTTCATGTGGATCTTTTACTGTGTTCTTTATTACTGTGTGTTTTGGTACATGGGACACCGTCCTTTGTGTAATTATGTTTCATATCACTGCTGCCCTTTAATGGTTTGTGTAAAAGTAACCTTTTATGTTTTTGTACAGCCTCTCTGCAGACTTTAACCAATGTGGTCCTCTGCTCTCCTGGCACAGCAAAGTCCTCTGGCTTTAAGTT
>NW_018138273.1:0-418 GCF_001952655.1 Monopterus albus
AACCAGTGTGTGTTCGTTTGAGATTTATACTGACTATAGACCATCTTCTCCAGTACCTTAGTAAGTAATGGTCATTTGGATATTGGTCACTAATTATTTATGTTATCAGTGTCTAGGATATTTTTCTTTAGGCGGGGTTGAACAGCAGGTGACTTAAAATGCAAGCAATGACCCTTGAGGATAGGGAACCATTAAAAACCAAAAAATATCAGATGCTAACATAGTGAAAATTTCTCTCAAAGTTTACAGCTAAAATGTCTAAAGAGGATGCAGAAGATTTCATGCTATCAAGTATCCTCAGTAGCTCAGTCTGTGAAAGTTAAGAGAATTAGACACTTAAGAAAGCTCATGGTACCATATGGCAAACTGGGCTGAATGAGTTTTAATGCTGGCAACATTTTTGACAAAGTGAGGGGGT
>NW_018138274.1:0-418 GCF_001952655.1 Monopterus albus
TTTTTTACATGAGCACACTGGTAAATGAAATTACCAAATGAGAGACAAAGACAAGTGTACAGACAGTAGGCTATACAAGGAAATTACAATGCAAACTAAAGAATTAAAAACTCCTGAATAAATTTTAAGTATGTGAGTTTCGACTGCTGCCAACTCTAAAGCGCCACATGATGAATATGAAAGCAAGCCTGATGGTAATGAGCAGAATTATCATATATTTGTGTCCGGCATACTTAATGGATGGCCTGCGGGAAATTACACAGGGTGCACTGACCGGCAGATGATTTGTTGGGTGGTGGCATTAATCAGCAACATGTTGACTAAACATCGGCACATCTTGATACATGTACTCTTTAACTGTTCATTAATGGTTTTGATCATTCTGATAATTATAGGCTCAAATGGGAGGAAAACAGGA
>NW_018138275.1:0-418 GCF_001952655.1 Monopterus albus
TAAGTTTGGTTTTTAAATCAAGTTTGAGTTGATATCTAATATTCTTGGAAGACATACAGCCTAGTATATTCAGACCATGTTGTTTGTATATTTATCCCACAGGGAGGTGGATTGTGTTTTGCAGCAGTGTGATAGCGGACAGTGCTGTTGCTCTGCCATCATTGTCATTGTTTTTGGGGAGACTCATACAGCAACAGTTCTGAAAGGAGGCCAAAGAATAGAGTCCAAAACTATCAGCATCACAGGCAGCAGTAAGTTGACTTCCATATATCTGCAACAGCCAGAAACAGAGTGGTCCAAACCCAGAACAACATGGATGTTAAGAAACACTCCTCTTACTCCTCTAATGTCTGTTCCTCTACAGTAAAGCCCAAAACCCCAACGATCGTCTCAGTGAAGGAATTCAATGGAAATTATC
>NW_018138276.1:0-418 GCF_001952655.1 Monopterus albus
ATGATGCGGTCCCGTAGCAGGAGTCGGAGGCAAAAACAGTTGTCAGAGGAGAGCAGCAGCAACAGCAACAGGTGAAGAATGAGGAGCAGGTTCTGGATGATGATGATGATGAGCAGCTATGCCCATCAGATGTGCCTGCACCAGTGGCAGAGCCATGCCAGAGGGTCTCCAAGGTTAGTGAGTGAGTGAGTGAGTGAATTAAATTGGCTGACACTAGTGACAAAGTTACATGATTAAGCTTTTTCTTTCTGTGTTTTTTCAGGACAGCAAAAGAGTTTGCAGAGGCGAGCAGCACCAGCACGAGGACCAGCAATGATGAGCAGGAGGATGACGATGATGATCAGCAAGGCCCATCAGATGACCCTCTGGGGGGGGCCAGGAGGGAGAGGGGGCCAGAGGGTCTCCAAGGTTAGTGAGT
>NW_018138277.1:0-417 GCF_001952655.1 Monopterus albus
CAACAACAACAATTTAATAGACATCTGTTTTCAGAGAGTCGTGTTGTTTAGCCTGAGCACAGACTGATAACAGAATGATACTGTACTACTGATAAAGGTCACCTTCAGTTAACTTCAAATCTGTCTTGATCTACTTGAGACATGCAGTTTCATTTTATTTCACTTTAAAATTATGTTGTAACAGATGAGGAATAGTGCACAGATATTCTACACCACATATAAAAGTCATGTAGTATGAACACATATACAGTATCTGCCATAGACAAAGGAAACAGTGCCACCTAAAGAAATTAAAAAGTAAAAACATCCATGTTCTGCTAATGCAGCATTGTCACTGGCATAACATCAGTGGAGGTCTTGAACAGAATGGATTCTCTTTTATTTGCTTTTTAAAATGGTATTTCTTTCTTTTTTTTT
>NW_018138278.1:0-417 GCF_001952655.1 Monopterus albus
CAACAGTCCTGCAACACCTAGAACCTTGTGTGCCTTAGAGAGCTTCCATGCTAAGTTTGGTCTACACCCAAATGCACAGAAACACCATGTGTTTGTATGTGTGTCCATTCTCACCCACACACACCATATGATAGCTCCACAGTATGGATTAGTGCCCAATATTTGGGCCAAGGCATTGTTTGTTTATCTCTGACTTCAATATGGTGGCCTCTGGAGAGAAGTTCACACCATTAGTCATGAAAATGCCACTTAGTCAGCAGACAGCATAGACTGCTGAGAGACGATGGAAGAGAAGTCGCATTCACTAACCACCTACAATACTAATAATCACCTTTCTAGCTACAGCAACAGCTCACAGACGTTCATACTCGCTATTTTATGGTCAGGACCCAAGTATCTCATTGAAGTTCAAGCCCC
>NW_018138279.1:0-417 GCF_001952655.1 Monopterus albus
TGCCATCACGGTGCAGTGTGCTCATCAATATAACGTTCTTGTTCTTCTTTGGGACATAGGAGACCAGTGTCGTGTCTTAGGTGTACATGAACGTGGAGGAATTGCTAGGCCTGTCCTTGGTCTGAAGCAGTTCTGGTGGGAGCTCTGGTTTGTTCTTAGGAATCGTTCCCACCATGGTCAGCTTCCTCTTCAGGAGCTCCTGTCCGAGCTGGTAGGAGGTGAAGAAATTGTCACGTGATGTTGTGTCCCTTCAGATTCTGCGCCAGGTCCAGGACAACTCTCATGGCTTGGTTGCGCTCCGGGACTCCTCCTTCAGGTTTCCCCGTGTACACTTGCAGGTTCCAGGCGTAAGACATGGCAGCATCGCAGGCAGCCTAGATCTTTATGCCATATTTAGCTGGTTTGGATGGCATATAC
>NW_018138280.1:0-417 GCF_001952655.1 Monopterus albus
ACATCTCTGACAACACACACAAACTCATTTATGCAGTCAGATACTAGCACAGACACAAAATATATACACACACTCCATGACTGATCCTCTCGTTTCCACTGCATTTGGGTTTTGAAAGAATCCAATTTCTTGGTCTTGACAACTTGGGGATACCAGGAAACGGTGGTAAAGTTGACTTGTGGTTTTCCCGGAGGCTTCAGCTTTACTGCAGGATCATAGACACATAGTCTGTTTTAGACCATCATGATCAGCTCACCAGGTCAAGAAAATATATTTTTATATTATACGTACTGTGTTTGCTTGGTTGGAAGGAAATGTTTAAGCTTTGCTCTGAAGAGTTGCACCTCAGATTCATGCAAAGCACAGAATAGCTCTTAAACTGAGAAAGTTTCAAAAAAAGAGTATTGTTCTTAAAAA
>NW_018138281.1:0-417 GCF_001952655.1 Monopterus albus
GTGTTTTCTTGGTGTTATGCTTTGGGTTGTTGTCTTGATGAAATGTAAATCTTTGCCCCAGCCTCATATCCTGAGCACTCTGGAGAAGGTATTCATTGAGAGTTGCTCTATATTTTTCTGCATCAATCCTTCCCTCTATCCTGACTAGTCTCACAGAAAGCCCTCCCAGCACAATGCTGCCAACACCAAATGTCTTCAATGGAGACTATTGTGCTCTTGGGCATGTTCAGTGCTGCAGAAATTTCCATCCCCAGATCTCTGTCTTGACACAATCCTGTCTGGCAGGTCTGTGGACAGTCCTCTTGTTTTTCACTCTGACATAATTTCATAATTATTATTCAATGCATTAAATTAAGCACAGGTGGACTCTAAATGTCGTATAAGCCTCACTGTCATAACAAAGGGTCTGAATACTAA
>NW_018138282.1:0-417 GCF_001952655.1 Monopterus albus
AAAAAAAAAACACCACGGAGCACTCTCTGAAAAAGGAAGGACCACTACAGTTTGTGGTAAGAACAGCCCTGGTTAACGCAATCACCCACATTGCCACTGTATTGAGATCCACATGCGACGTTAATGTTGACCGCCTGGTGGAGGATCTGTTTGAAAAGATATGGCCTCAAGTCAGAAAAATCAGAATTCCTATGAGGGACAACGGAACAGAACACGAATGGTTAAGGCCGGAGATGGTTGCAGAACTCACACCAAAAATCTTAAACGCCATTGAAGAAAAATACTACAAGAGTTGGCTTGTGGCCATAATAAACATGGACGAGGATACTTCTGAGGTTACACCAGACATTGTGACCGCTATCAAAAAATACTTTAGGGACCTAAATGTTGATTTTCCATCGAGGAGGTTAAGTAGGG
>NW_018138283.1:0-417 GCF_001952655.1 Monopterus albus
CCATTAATCTTCTTTTTGTCCCTCTAAAGCCCACTTCCATACCTTCCCATATGGACCATTCTTAACACGTATGGTGTTGATGCACTGTGTCAGGGTATGGTAGCTGGGGTTCGAGAAGTAGTTGCTGGGGTGGGCTTCATATATTGACGGATGAGCATCTGAAAAATGACAAGGTGACAAGAACTCTGACTAGAATGCATGGAATAAGTCGATCTGGCTTATTCCATGCATTTCAGTACTTTCAGAGTCTGACACAAAAATTAAAAGCATCTCAATCAGACAAACTGCCAAGTTACATATTGATGCCTTCAGTGTGAACTCGAACAACACTGCACAACCCAGGCATATATGTGCACATGCATCCTCGTACACAAGATTTACTTCTTTATGTTTACTTTCAGTGCTGTATACTATATA
>NW_018138284.1:0-417 GCF_001952655.1 Monopterus albus
AGACTCCACACAGAAAGGAATCGGGTTGGCCGGGGCACAAACCTGGACCCTGCTTGCTGTGGGACTGGCTCCAGCCCTCCTGCGGCCCTGTTCAGGAAAAAGCAGTAGAGATAACGGATGGATGTTTATTTCATATATTTGCTTTATAAATTCTGAGACAGTTAGTGAGGATTTGCTGTTTTGCAAATATGTCCAAACGAGAGCCGCAGCTGATGAGCGCTTCAAGATTTTAGACAGTTACCTCACAAAGCACGTGTGGTCACGAATTTTTGAGAGCAGAGATTTGCATCTTTCTAGAGGAGGAACGCATGTTGGAAGCTGCAAGAAAGTTCAGTGATGAACAATTTTTGACGAACCCGGCTGATCTCAGTGATCTATTTGGAAAGCTGAATGAATTAAATCTTCAGCTTCAAGGCA
>NW_018138285.1:0-417 GCF_001952655.1 Monopterus albus
CCCTTTACCTTTGTTAGATTACATTATTTAAGGGTTAAAACTGTTATGCTAATTTTTTTTGACGGAAAAAAACAAATTAGAGAAAAAAAAAACAAATTTACAAATGAAGCAAGATTTTTCACAACAGCTGATTTTTATTTGAACCTCAGTCATTTCAAACATTCAGGACAGTTTGCACAGCACAAGCTGAACATAATAACCATTTTGGTCTACACAAGACCAGACAAACCTATACATCACATGATCTGTGGTTCTTGGCCACAGATTTTCCCATCCCTGTGCAGTGTACTCATCAGAACAACATTCTTGCCTTTCTTTGGCACATAGGACATCAGGGACGTGTCAGCCGTTTACACAAACTTGGAAGACTTCACAGGCCTGTCCTTTTATAATGAATAGTTGAGGTGGGAGCTCAGA
>NW_018138286.1:0-417 GCF_001952655.1 Monopterus albus
TTGGCTCTCACTGTTTGACCAACTTGAACACTGATCTAACAAAATGGGCCTGTTGTCTGTTTTGTATCATTGGATTTGTACAGTCTTACCTTCATCTTCCACCTTTGTAGCTGATATGAACAGCTTGATCACTGGTCTAAATAATGGTCCTAACTTGTCAGAGCAGAACCTCTTGTTTATATAGACACGAGCAACTGATACAGGGACTGAGATGTTAGTGGGTGTCCTGTTTGGACAAACAAGTCCACACACACGCACGCGCACACCTTCTTCTGTTTGAATGATCACGTCAGACATGGTGCCTCCCAAAGCAACAGCAGCTGGACTTTGGGAGAAACGGATCATGTGTCAAGGTGATGCTACAAGTAAAGGAAATATGTGTTCGATGTCTAACACTATTATGTACCGGTACTGCAG
>NW_018138287.1:0-417 GCF_001952655.1 Monopterus albus
AAACAAATAAAACACAATAATAAATAAAAGATCAATAAGAACAACCAAAGGCCACTGAAAACAAACACGTCTTAAGGTAAAACTTAAAAGTGTCAAGAGAGGGCAAAAACTTAACTGAAAGGGGAAGATTGTTCCAGAGCTTTTGTAGTATTTACTTGATTGTTTTAAAAGTGCACATTTGACTGATGGTGCACAGTTCAGATAAGAGAATCAGAATCTGAATCATGTTTATTGGCCAAGTATGTTCAAACATAAACTTGTCTCCAGTCAGAGGATCTCAATGTCCCTATGAGTCAACAAGAAAAATAGGAAAATATGTGCATTTAAAATAGAAAAGAGAAGGGGAGAAAATAGAGAGAGTCTATTTATAAATATATAGACACTGTGAAGTCACACTTCTTCTCGAGTCCAGATACA
>NW_018138288.1:0-417 GCF_001952655.1 Monopterus albus
GGTTTTTATTGCAAAATAAAAATCTTTTATTTTTAGCATGCCATGGGCTCTGTAAATAGCCGCTGTTCTCCAAGCGGTTCTGTTTTCAGCACTCGCATCAACTCAAGCTTTGTTAGCCGCGATCTGCCTACTCTGAGCTACGCCGTCTCCACTCACCTCATCTGAGTTCCCCGGCTAAGCTCTCCTCATCCTTCCAAGCCAGCCTGCATGTGCTCCCCACACTCATCTCCACCACACCGCCTCAATCATCTCCCCAGCTGCCTCTGCTGCCACCGGCCTGTCTCAGCAGGGAGTGGACCATCTGTCTATGGCCATCCCATCACCTACTCTGGCCTTCTCTATCAGACTCTATAGACTCTCCCAGTTGAGTATCTGTTGGCTGTGTGTAACAAAGATTTTTATTTTGCAATAAAAACC
>NW_018138289.1:0-417 GCF_001952655.1 Monopterus albus
TTATACCCCATGACTTACTCTCTTAAGGCTTAGTACAAACAGAAGGAGTAATTAAAATAAGCATTCACTGTCCTGTACTGTTTATGAATATGTGTGTATTGTTAGGCAGACTTGGCTATTTCATCAGGGTTGAGGAGGGGTCAACCCAGAGAATTTGAGCATTAAAATAAAAAATGTGAGCTAAAATTGAACAGCACAAGGCACATAAAAAATTAAAAACAAATAATTTGATAAACCTATTTCTATAAAAGGCCTCTTGTTCCTAGAATTTTAGTTTTTTCTTTAGCTCTGGCCAGATTACCAAATACCAGGACCTGTATTAATCAAACTGTTAAAAGTACAAGTGAACAACACAGCAACACACAAGAAGAAATTTGGCAATGATTTTATTTGCGGTGACTAATGATGATGATGATG
>NW_018138290.1:0-417 GCF_001952655.1 Monopterus albus
TTAAGGGGGCAGCCATCAAGTTTACAAACCTTTTTATTTGGAAAATAAAGGAAGCATCATGCTTACAGACACATTTAACCAGAGAGAACATGGAGTAGCTTGTGATGTTGACATAAAGTGGCTGCACTCTACATCTACAGAACAACTAGAAGCAGACAACAACCTGGCTCCAGCTGGATTTTCCATCCAGACTTCTGTCTAAGAGAAAAAGGCTATATTCATTTTAAACTGTCCCACTTTCCAGTCCATAAAAATCAGACATCACAGATCAGAGCCTTGCCTTGGACCCCATTTATAGGTGCAGACAGCCAGCTTCTCCAGCCAGACCTGTCACACAGATTTGGCCTGCTGGGTCCTGGTTTCATATCTCACACACAAACACACACTTTCTCTATCTATTTGCAATTCCAAATCAGA
>NW_018138291.1:0-417 GCF_001952655.1 Monopterus albus
TGGGTAGATCAGTGCCTGGGCCTTGAACCTCACTGTCAGAGTGTCATCTGAGCTGAGCTGGGGACACAATCAGATTTTAGATCAGTATTCAGCTGATGTGGTTTGATGTATATTTTGTGTGGGACTAAAGGGATACAGCCGGGGTGTGGCCTATTTATCACCAGGGAGGAGAAAGAGCACAACACTGAGCCTCCAGACTAGATACAGTGAGATGTGTGTTTGTTTTGTTTACCTCCTGTGCCACACCAGCGGCCAGGTTTCCCCCAGCGCTGTCTCCAGACACACACAGCCTCTCTGGGTCGATGCTGTAGTGCTCTAGAACCTGTGAGGACAGGAAGGCCCGTGACGCCGCTAACGCATCATGGTACTGATCTGGGAACACCACCTCTGGAACAAGACGGTAACTATGGCAACAGG
>NW_018138292.1:0-417 GCF_001952655.1 Monopterus albus
AACTGCCTTTAACAGCACAAACCATAAAGAAGGAAGACGGTTTCATGGGGAAGCGTGTCTGTCTTTGTTTCAGCCACAACCGCAAGTTGACAGACGCTGGGGAAGCGTGACTGTGGTTTGACTTTTTGCACAAACTGTCGCTGGTGGAAGGTTCTGACAGACGTGAGATGATGACGAGTTCACCCCCCTTACTGCCTGCCTTTAAGACATTGTGAACACGAAATTTTCCATGTGACATGCTCACGTGACGAGTTCAGAAACCAGAAACTAGTTTAACTAGTGTTAAAACTAGTTTAGCACAGAGTAAATTTAAGTGAGTGGTTCGACAAAAAGAAGCAGAGGATGTTTAAAATGGCAGAAAAACCTTCGGATGTATTATGTTTTCATATGTTTTTTTCAACATTAAGGTGAACACGT
>NW_018138293.1:0-417 GCF_001952655.1 Monopterus albus
GGGAAGCCAATACCTCTGTCGTAGTTGAGACATAATATAGTTTCTGCCACAATGTCCTGACTTCTCATGAATGTCTTTGAGAATCAAATTTGTGATATGCATGTTTTTGGAAAGAATTGCAGGGTGAATGACATCTTCAGGCATTGCTGAATTACAAAGCCTGCCACCAACTCTCAGTGTTCCCTCCTGAAGAGTGGGATCAAGTTTGTAAACTGGACTGCTTCTTCTCACGCAGTTTCCCATCTGCAAAGATGAAATCTCATCTTGAAAACTTTGGGCTTGACAAAACTTAATTATCTCTGCTTCTGCCATTTTGATGTCCTGTACTGTCAAGGATCTTGTACCCTGCTTGATCTTGCATACGCGCTCCCTTTGGGCAACACCTGATTCTGCTGCTTTAAAGTCTTGTGATTTTTT
>NW_018138294.1:0-417 GCF_001952655.1 Monopterus albus
TGTACTTTTACTCAAGTAACATTTTCACTGCAGAAGTATTACTTGTAGTTTTACACTATGGTTTACTACTTTTACATACAATGTGGATATTTTTCTGCCACTGGGTAGTAAAAATAGATGCTTACACCTGTGTGGTATGGGTTCTAAAGATCAGTAAACAGTTTCTGAGTGATATCATGTCCCAGTACTGCGTTTTGGAGCTTTTTCCCACACTTAGAATGCAGCTTGTCTTTTCATCATAATATATATTTCCCCCTTTTATTTCTTATTTATCATAGTAAATGATAAATGGTAAATAGTAGTAAAAGTCATCAAATCCTGCACAGATAATGTGATATACAATATAATCTGTGTCACACTGCTCCAGCTCTTTATTGAGGCTATAAAAATTTCCATCCATCCATCCATTCTCCTCCG
>NW_018138295.1:0-417 GCF_001952655.1 Monopterus albus
TGGAGAGTGCATAGGGAGAGGACTAACACAGAAATAACCAGTGGCAACTGGACACCCAGCATCTACACAGGAATGTCAAGGCAGGGTGAGGCAGAAAGGACAGAAGAGGAGTAAAGTGTCCCACAACACCCTGCCCAGATAGGACAACACACATGTAAACACAGTAGTTTCATTTCCTGTAAATGGGGGTGAGGAAAATTACTATAAATGCAACTTTTCATATAGTTTCTAAAGGTTTTTCCATTGTATCAGACAACAAAAAGACAGTGATGAAATTAAGTTTATAAACATGTAAACTAGTCCTCATGGTATGTACCAATAATTTTTTAAAAGACTATAAAAACATAACTAATTTTACAGAAAAACTACACTAAAACAACTATATTTAGTAATTATTATACACTGCTCAAAAAAATA
>NW_018138296.1:0-417 GCF_001952655.1 Monopterus albus
CTCACTCAACACTCCTTTAAAGAATCACCCTTTTGCTTCACAGTGACCAGTAAACTGAAAGTAAATTGTGGTTGTCCAGCAGCTCCGAATCATACAGTGTGTTCTTAAGCCGCTGGAAAACCACAGCCCGAGCCCTACCAGCGAGATAGTCATAGAACCATTTTATGGACTGTTCATCTAGTCCTAACAAGAATAGCTTTTCTGGTGAAATAGTACAAATATAAACAATAATGTAAATATGGAATATTCTGCATGCAGCCCTTGTGTCTGTTCTTTCCATATTCCTAATCTTCTTTTCATTAATTTTGGGTTATTCATTTTACTTTATTAAACCTTCATTTCCTGTCTTTAGTTATACACAATAATATATACATACTATACATAATGTATAGTGTGTATGTGTGTGTTCTTGTACTT
>NW_018138297.1:0-417 GCF_001952655.1 Monopterus albus
TCTGGAGCCAGTGTCTTCTTTGTCCGTTCACGAACATTAAATTTCAATTCATGATTTAATGCCGTCTTATCTTTTGTTGATGAAACTTGGGAGCACTTGGTTTGATGCATCTTATCGCCCTGCTGATCCAGAGTTGCCATTTAAGAATGAGATACAAAATACACACAAATAGCTTCTCATTATTTAGACATGGCTCAGTGCACCACTCTGGACCAGACTGAAGTATTCAGAACTATCAGATTGATTTCCATGTAGACCTTCATCGGTCCCAGACGATTCATCATACTGACTTTTATGATCCCCTGACTTTATTTGTATTGGTCATTATCATTTTGGGCTTTCAGAAAAATATCTTGACAGCTATCGCATTGATTGCTGTGAAGTTTGGCACAAAGTCCCAAAATGACAGCTCTGCAA
>NW_018138298.1:0-417 GCF_001952655.1 Monopterus albus
CCATATTTCTTTGTTTGGACATTAGCAGGCTCTGTGTCCACCTCCAGCTCGTGCCCCGTGTCCTTCGTACTGAGCACTGGCCAGATTTGCTCTGCACCCAAATCACAGCTCGGAGAACACTTCTGAGAAAAATTCCCCTGCACCAGCTGTGCTCTGAATTCTGCCTACACCCCTGAGCATGGAACAGATTATTTATAATGGTGAAACTGCCCCCAGCTCAGTGTCCCACTTAACCAGCACTCATCATCAAAGCTTCCTCCTCTCTGCTCTAGACAGCAGAAAACGTGAGGACAGCGTCTTGGATCATTTCATATGCTGTTCGTTTAATACAGGTTTGTTTGCAGTCACTGAAATGTCTGACTAAGCTCTAATGAGAAGGCCACGTTCAAGAAGTTGATGACAAATTCTCCTGGAAAT
>NW_018138299.1:0-417 GCF_001952655.1 Monopterus albus
CCCAATGATGACTCTCAAACCAGACCAGAAGCAGGTACGACAGCACTGTCTAACATTGTCCATTAATACAGATGACTGTAACATCAGTGCATGTGAGTGTTCTTTTGGCCTGTTAGGAGCTGACAGTGTGGGCCTACCCAACAAAAATGGGACAAGTGATGGACAGTGTAGTGTGCTGTATCAAGAACAATCCAGAGCTTGTCATCATCAGCCTCTCCTGCTGGGGAGTTCGGCCAGAATTGGAGCTGGAAAGCAAGCATTTGCAGTTTGACAAGGTTCTGGTACACAGGTACTAATACAGGAAAGACAAATTCTTGAGTGCATTTTCACAATAGCTCATAAAGCACAGTGAATGCCTGCAAAGAAAGAAGTACCATGATAAATTACAGCAATAACAGTGATCATTTTTGAATTCTT
>NW_018138300.1:0-417 GCF_001952655.1 Monopterus albus
AGGACTAAATACCACAAGGTCATCTGCGTACATTAATTGAGCACACAGTTACTGTTATGTGGTTGTTCTTATTTATCGCTCTCTTTTCAGGCTGCAACCAGCTTAAAGACATTTATAGACAACTGGAATATTCGAACAGGAATCTGGCTCAAAACGTAAGTGCTGCAATGACTTCATTAAGTCAGAAAACATTTGATCAGCTTTCCATTTCACAAACTTGAATACATTTGATTCCTCTCATCTCCTCAGGGTGTGTTATGACAGAGTCCCCAGGTACAAGGTGCCTTTGACCTTTATCCTGTCTGCCTTGTGGCATGGAGTTTATCCAGGGTACTATTTTAGCGCCATCACTGCGATCCCTATCACCATAGCAGCACGAGCAGTGAGTACTAATAAATGCTCCAGTGCAGAGCCAAC
>NW_018138301.1:0-417 GCF_001952655.1 Monopterus albus
CCCCCCCATTTTCCTGTTATTTATGGTCATTTCTTGATTTCCTGCTTGTTAGATCTGGCAGAATGAATACATTTACTGGGATCCCGATGACTTTTGTGGTATTAGGAACATTTCTCTTCCTACTGAAGTTTTATGGAAGCCGGATCTCACTATTGAAGAGATGTAAGTGTAAATTTATGTTCATACCAACTCATTCACAGGTCCATGTACAGACACAATTAGTCTCAAGGGCCTCACATTACTGTTTAGGAAAAACGCAGCAGCTGAAACATTTGAATCCCAAGACTTGTTTACGATCAAATAGCAGATACCAGTTCATGGCCGTAATGTATAAATATGTGTTTGTTCATGTGCAGCATCTTTGTGTGTTCTCATAAAGGACAGAAAAGGACAAAGCCCCTCCAAGTCCTCTTCTCA
>NW_018138302.1:0-416 GCF_001952655.1 Monopterus albus
TGCTCTGTAGAGCTGAGGGGAACTGCACAGTCAGCTGGTAGTGGGGACCACCCTCCTGTCTGTTCTCAGTCTCACTATAAACAGAGATGACCTCTAAGTTACTCAGCAGACATTCTGGTTTAGCAGCCTCCTCACTAGCTTATCCAATCCACCATCAGATGGCATCAAGCTGACAGCTCAGCCCATCCTTCATCTGCGTGAAGTGACATGTCTACAGGTCAGCCACTGACCTTTTGGCCCAGGATGTCTAATGATACAGTCCCACATGTACTTAGAGTAAGCAGCGCCTGTTGTTTCAGTAAAGCACTCCTAGTCCAATAACATCAATCCAATCCCGTCTCCATCACTGTTTTTACCACAGACATTCGCACTTTTCAGTTTAACACAATGAACAAGCAAAACATTCATCACTTGTG
>NW_018138303.1:0-416 GCF_001952655.1 Monopterus albus
TGTTACTAATTTTAACTGCACTTATTGAGTCCTCATTGCCTGCTCATGATCTTAATTCTTTATGTCTGCTCTTGCTATAACTTTTAGTACAGGTTTTATTTTTGTAGTTTTGGGTTTTTCTGGTGCCTGTCGTGGCGGCAATCCCCTAACCCAGTGGTGGACACCGGAAGTAAGGGACGCCGTCAAGCTGAAGAAGGAGTCCTTTCGAGCATGGTTGGCTCGTGGGACTCCTGAGGCAGCTGACGAGTACCGGCAGGGCCACAGGGGTCTCCGGAAGTACGGGGCCCTTTGCTAAGGGCCGTCCAGTCCCTGTACGACCGGAGCAGGAGCTTGGTTCGCATTGCCGGCAGTAAGTCAGACTTTTCCCAGTGCACGTTGGGGGGGGAAGCAGCTGCCCTTTGTCAACGATTCTGATC
>NW_018138304.1:0-416 GCF_001952655.1 Monopterus albus
AGTGTCTTACTTCTCCAGTTGACTGGGTTCAGGTCGTCTGTGGTGGCTGCACTACCCCTCATATTTCGCTGCAGGAGGGCAGTATCAGTGTCTCTCTTCACAAGCACCTGTTAGGATTGGAAGACTGTTGTATAATCCGAGTTATTGTGTTTCACTGTTCTTGTTATCGGCGGTATTATGGGGGGGCGGGCGGGTAAATAGACTGTTCAGTTCATGCTGTGTGTGGTGGGTTACATCGAGCACTCTGTGATCGTCCTGTTCGACTAGATTGATCGTTGTGTTATGCAGTTGTTCTGTGGCTGTGTGTGTGTATGGTTGAAGAAGAAAGAAAAAAAGAGGAGACTGACGAAGAACCAGCCGGCTGTTGTGGTACTTGGTCCACGAGTCAAGATTCTTACGAGTGTTCCGGGTGAGAA
>NW_018138305.1:0-416 GCF_001952655.1 Monopterus albus
ATGTGGAAATCCTGTATTACCTAACGTAACTGACAGTAAGACATCTTATCGAGAAAACACAGAGCCTGGACGTGAAGGAACAGCTTATGTGAACTTAGCTGTGTTCCTGGATACAGGTGAAGTCAAAAGAAACTGTCCAATTTTTATTTATTTATTTGATAATTTCTATATGATAATACACTGAGCGTGATCAAATTCAAAGGATCCCACACACTGCCAATCAATTGCATCCACCTAACTAACATTTACTGTAAGTGAATGCTAATAATGATTTAAGATCATGTTAAAGATTAAACACAATTGCGTTTTTAGGGCTAGTTTCCGGTGTCTGTTGGCCTGTTTACTATTTCCCATGTGCACAGCCACTTAGCAGATATTAGCTTGGTCTTATCAGCAGGAGCCACAAAGGGCTGAGG
>NW_018138306.1:0-416 GCF_001952655.1 Monopterus albus
ACATTCTAAGAACACAAACTTAACTCATGTCAATGACTTGTCCCCTATAGCACCATGATATAAACATGACTGCCCCTGAAGTTCTCCTCAGATATTTTAAATAATAAATAACACAAACACATCTACTGTCCCATCCTTCACACAGATGCTCTTTCTAAAGAGGGAACGGCACTACTTATTTTTAATGCTGGTTTACATGCATTGATCAGTAGAACGACACTATACAACGGAAGCAAGTTCATCCCCAGCTGGTTTCAGTAAAATGTTGAGCAATTACCAAATCCTGTCCTGTGAGTTGTTGTTTTTTTTTAGGCAAAGTTCAAGAAGAATGAAGCAAAATAAAATGTGAAAATTATATTGTATTGAATGGTCTGTATTTACTGTAAGAACCAACTGCAACAAAATTGCAAAAAAAA
>NW_018138307.1:0-416 GCF_001952655.1 Monopterus albus
TTTTTTAAATATCTATAACTACATGACACTCTACAAAATTCATAACATTTTCACTGCATCTGTACTAGAACACTTGACGTACTCCAACAAACCGCTAACCTTAATGTAGCATTTATGCCAATGCAAGTAGAAATCCTCTAGCATCCATTCAGAACTGCTGCCACCGCCCTTCACATTTACGTTACCGTTCAAAAAAATATCATACGGTGTTTTGACCTACGTTTGAACTGAAAGTGGTGTGTAACTCTTTATGCAAAATTTAGAATTGTTTTATAGCAATGAGGTTGTATAAATTATGCCACCTTTGCTGAGAAGCGAGTCAACTTTAAATGACCAGATTTCTGAATGGAGTTCGGCGTTACTTCACCATAGCAACTAACCTTTTTCCAGCTATTTCAGTACTGGTAAAATGCCGT
>NW_018138308.1:0-416 GCF_001952655.1 Monopterus albus
TTCATAGAGCTGACAGGTTACTCTTTGACAGTACGTCTTGAGGAAACCCTGTTGCAACATTCTTCATCCACAGATTACTACAGGTGAAGTATAATATACTGTAGGTATTATGTTACACCCCTTTCGCATAATACATGTTTATGTTTGTACCTGAATTGTGTTTAAAGTGCAGCAATTCATTTGACAGGCTATCATAATGTTATGTCACACTAACACACTTTTCTTTTACATAGTGTCAAGTGATCCTGAATTAGCTGCAAGAATCTCCCTGTGCAGCCAATGAGGTGAAACATCAGGCTGAACTCATTAATCACTTGATATCTCTTAGTCTTTCTTACTGGGATAAGGAGAATTACAGGCTAAAAAGCTTTGTAAAGTGTCATGTGAAGAAACCGCAGCACAGCTCTGTCAAGACA
>NW_018138309.1:0-416 GCF_001952655.1 Monopterus albus
TGACTAAATGTTAACTTAACAATAATAAATACTTTTGACACAGTCATCTCAGTGTTGATTTGGGTAAAACTTTATTAAGTACAGTGGCCTCCAGGGTGCAAAGAATGGTAAATTCAAACTTAATATTTGCTAAGATAAGACGACATGTTTACTGCTGGTTTTTGGTCTGATTTGTGCACTAATTTAAATGTAAATACCAAAAACGTTAGTTTGGTCTGTTTTCCTGCTGGAACCAACCAGAAGTAGTGAGAATTTTCACTGACATTATAAAGCTAAGCAAACCAGCATCATATTTACAGTTGGCAGTTGTAAATGCACCTTATATCCAC
This sequence comes from Monopterus albus, assembly GCF_001952655.1. Taxonomy (NCBI): domain Eukaryota; kingdom Metazoa; phylum Chordata; class Actinopteri; order Synbranchiformes; family Synbranchidae; genus Monopterus; species Monopterus albus. The sequence goes on from NW_018138309.1 coordinate 330, forward strand.
CTTCAGGAGGTGGCGTATCTCACCGCTGCATTTTAGCATCAAAAGGTACAAAATTCATCATTTTACAGGCCAAAAAAATAAATAAAT
>NW_018138310.1:0-416 GCF_001952655.1 Monopterus albus
TACTAGTTGTACAAACAGCATAGTAGGCTTGTGAGTTGTCTGACCATCACACAGGTACTGCGCTGGATAAATAATTATAATCCGTTACCCTGGGTTGCACATACTTATTCAAAGATCTTTTAAACATTGTTAACCCAGCACCATACATCTGATATATTACACAGTTACTGTCATAAGCCTGAATTTAAGTTGACTTTGTCAGATGATGTGGGAGATATAAAATTGCCTCTATATATTATCAGCAAAATACTGCCAATTCATCTTCATTAAAACACAGTAACGCTGACCAGAGACTGTACAGTAAACCTTAATGGAAATATTTGTTTTTACCTTTCTACTTCCTGATAGGTGTCTGTAGTGTAATAGCATTTTTCATCTAAAACAAGTAATTTGGGGTGAGTTCGTTGCCCATGATT
>NW_018138311.1:0-416 GCF_001952655.1 Monopterus albus
AAAAATACTCCCTCCTTTGTGTCTCCCTCAGTCACAGTGAGCCTTCTGTTGTTGAGTCTAACTTTGAGGCTAAATAAGTGACACAGGAACAAAGACTAAATATAAACTGTACAAGAGTGACTTTATGCTCAGCTGCCAGCTGATGTTCATTCACCAGTAAGCACAGTGGTAAAAGACAGTTGTCTGTCTTATAAACTGTCCTGTCTCTACTGTCTCACATTGACTTATTTTATTTCTCCTCCTGCTGTATTACATTTGGGCCTGACAGAAAGTGAAAGTTATAAATGCAAAATGACCCGTTACCTTTTTGCAAACGTTGGGGCTTATCACCTGTACATATTATTTTACATACAGTATATTATGTGGGGCAAAAGTGTGCAGGCATATGAAAGCAGTGTCTTAGAATGCAGAGTGCC
>NW_018138312.1:0-416 GCF_001952655.1 Monopterus albus
TTTGATTGAGATGGGGTCTTACAGCTCATATGTGTGTGAGGTGTAAGAAGGCTCTAAGAGGACGGCAGATGTGTGATTTACACATAAACACAATGATGCCCTGTAGCTTATGTCTGCCTCAGGAGGCCACAGCTGCTTTATTATTATGTTCACGGACAGACAAGGACGCACTCTCAATTACTAACCAGTTTTCAAGGGCATGTCCATGCAGTTTTGTTCAGCTGTTCTTTCTGAATGTCCACTCACAAACAATGTGTGGTTTGCTCTCATCTAAAACAACTGGCATGTATCAGTGATCCAGGAAACTATGTCAACCTCCCCCTCAAAAAACAGAAATGTGCATTGCTAATAACAGAATTAAATTCTCTTTAAATGGGGCTTAAATAAAAAATGGCTTGTCACGAAGGAACAGTTTG
>NW_018138313.1:0-416 GCF_001952655.1 Monopterus albus
TTTGTTTAATATTTTTACACAGATGGCATTGGGTCTGTATTTTATGTTGATCCTGTTTTTGGGCAGTGGACTGTGGGCTGAGGAAATTGTGAGTAATATGAACGTCTGTACTGAATTTTGATTTGATTTATTCTTTCAAGCATGTTCCTGGCTTTATACATAAACACTGCAGTCTTATATCCTACTAAATTGAAAAATTTTAGCAATTTAGACTGTATGAAAGCTCCAATGGTGTGATCCCTGTACCCCATCTTATGCACAATTCTTATCGCTCTTTTTTGTAATATATACAAGTGAGCTTATGTATGTATTTCCCCAGTTTTCAATGCCATACTCTTAAGTATGGTAGAATCAATGAGGAATACAAAATGCGTAATGCTTCCCATCCAAAATTATATTTCACCCGTGCCAATATC
>NW_018138314.1:0-416 GCF_001952655.1 Monopterus albus
TCCAAAGGAAAAGGTCAAAGAAGCTCCTATCAAGAAAGGTAACACACACATAGTATTTGTTTACAAGCCATAACTACCTGGTGATGTTTTGGTCATAAAACAAAATTATTAACTGTCATAATGGGAATAAATCCAGCCTATTGTAATGTTTTGTTTTTGACTTACAGAGGCTGCTGCACCAAAGGAAAAGGCCAAACCAGTCATCTTGCACAAAGGTAAGACTGATGTCATAATATACATCAAAATATCAAACTGACTACATCTTGAACTGCAATTACATACTGTATATGTATTCCCAAATTTCTATTGATAGAACAAGAAGGCCCTGGCAGAAATGTCTCTCTGGTGAAAGAGAGAGTCAAAGTAGTGCCTATGAGGAGAGGTAATTTGCTTGCATTCATGTTTAATTGGTTTCA
>NW_018138315.1:0-416 GCF_001952655.1 Monopterus albus
GTTACTTTCCAGTTCCTTCTCATTAGACACGACTTCGTCCCATTATTTTCATCATTCATTCATATTTTCATTCCCTTTGTCCTGATTTTGATTTCAGTTTCTCATTTCATCTCATTTGATTCCTCGTTTTTCTCATTTGGTCTTTTAAAACCATTTAACTTGACTCACTTCTCTCATTTGTACTTTGACTTTTGTGCAGTTTTCTCTTTTCTTTTGCAGCTTTTAAAAACTTATTTAATAGATCTCACTTGTTTTCTCTCGGTCTACATTTGGATTTCATTTGGCTGTAATTCCCATAATGTCTTGTGTTTAGTTTATTGTTCTAATAAGGTTTCATCCTGGCTATTTTTCATTCCACATCTTGTTTCGTGTGATTGTATCTAGTCGTGTTTCTCTCATTCTTCCTCGTCAAGTTG
>NW_018138316.1:0-416 GCF_001952655.1 Monopterus albus
GTAGTAAGCCTTGCTTAGATTACATTTATATTGGTTAATATACTGGTACAGTATGGGGTTAGAATATACATGTTTATGAGTGTGTGTATATATGCTACAGAGAGAAAGAGTAAATGCAGCTGTGTGCAGGGGAAGGGGTGGGAACGGAAGACAAAGTGAAGTATATCAAACATCACAGGGTCACCCACAGAGTAAAAAGCTGCATAAAGGTGTTACTTGCCTCCACAAAGGCATAAGACTGTGAGTCCTGCAGGCATGATTCACTTTCTTCAGAATTTTCTGTTCTTTCAGGTTCTGATATGCCTCGAAAAAAATGGTAAGATTGCACAGCTTGAGTATAGAGAGTACACAAAAGGTATGACCTCTTTTTAATTTTTTTCTCCTCTTTCCAGCACTTGGGAGTAAAATCATACATG
>NW_018138317.1:0-415 GCF_001952655.1 Monopterus albus
TCAACAGTGTGATTACTGTATAATATAGCAAAATATTACCTGACAAAACCTTGGGTACTGCTGGAAAAGCAGAGGACACACTTAGAAGCTGTGATGTATGTTATCAGGTAACATGGAAGACAACCTGTCATCCTATCTGCAGTGTAACCATAGACTTGCGGGCTCTAAAACACGAGAACCAGGCTGTGGTCACTGTGTGTGTGCTTTTACACAATAAATAATAAACAATTCCAAGCATAAAAATGAGAATTAGATGTACACATCAGTTGTGTGACTGAAAATAAAAAAGCCTCCTAGAAACAGAACCGGCTCACGTGAAGACATAACACACTAACTGGGGGTGTTTCACAAAAGGACTGGTGATTTCTTTCAGGGTCTCATATTTCAGATGTAGTGTTCATCAGCCAAACTAGCG
>NW_018138318.1:0-415 GCF_001952655.1 Monopterus albus
AGAGTAGGAAACAAACTTAACTATAATCAGTAACTCTACGCAAAAGGATTCAAGAGAAAATCCGGCCTTGTTTATCACTGATCATGTAACTGTGAAAGTGATTCAGACGTGGAGCTGCAACAGACACCTCAGAGCTCTGGTACAAAATGTAACATGAGAATGTTGGGAGCAGCACAAACAACATTTCATTCACCATCACTGTACTGAGATGGTCAGAAAGTGATATCTCAAAGTCTGGGCACAGACAGCGAAATTATCTGCATGTGTAGAACCCATTAGAGGAAAGTGAGACAATGTTGTGTAGTGAACCAGACTGTTAAAACAACCATTTACTATGAAAACACATTCACCAAGCAAAGGAAAAACCAATGTAGAGGCAATGTAGCACAACTTGCCTGAAAATCACCAGGTTTTA
>NW_018138319.1:0-415 GCF_001952655.1 Monopterus albus
GAGTGGCTGCATGTATGTGTTTACCCAAAGGAACCTGAACTGTCATTATTTGATTACGAGAAAATGTTTGTGCAAAGTACTTGAGCTTTCAGAATGTACAACCTTTTCAGTGCAAACAGTGACTAGAACAACTGCCTCCTTAAGGATGTGTGATGATGTTTAAAAGGTATTTTATTTAGTTACAAGCATTATGTAATAACAGTAAACACCAACACACTGTAATGGCTTGTACTGTACATGTCTAGTTTTTGGAAAACATGTTTGACTACTCAGCGTTAAATCTAAATTAAATGCACTCAAACAACTGAACAGTTTCTTTCTTCTTAGCTAAAGAGATACAAATAATTCAAGTACTGTAACAATACAAACATGTCTAGTGGACTTACAGTGGCAAGTAAAGGTAAGTGAACAATTT
>NW_018138320.1:0-415 GCF_001952655.1 Monopterus albus
TACTTTCGCAAGGCACTGTAATTATACCTGTTGGATAAAACTGTTATCCACCAAAAAGTGCCTCTGACTAAGGCATCGTCATGTGTGTGTGAATGGGTGAATGGTGTATGATCTCCTGTAAAGCGCTTTGGCCAGTGTAACACACTGTGAGAAAGCGCTATATAAATACAGTCCATTTACCATTTTACCATCATATAAACTGCACTGACCGTAATTATTAAAAAAAGATAATACTGGTCCTAAATTGACTTTTCATCAACTGCCATAATTGGATCTGTACATTACATGTACTGTTTGCAACCTCTCTCTTCCACTCTGTACTCTCTTCTCTCAACAAAATTAAAATAAATAAGTGAGAATCCAAAGTTATCTCCAATGTTAATTTGATCCCATTCATACATTTGTGGTCAAATCT
>NW_018138321.1:0-415 GCF_001952655.1 Monopterus albus
AGATGAAACAACCACAAAGTCGACCTCTGGTCTAGGGTGTCCTGGTTCCACGTGCAATCATGAACACCCTTATGCTTGAACAAAGTGTTTGTTATGGACAAACTGTGACTAGCACAGAAGCCCAATAACAAAACACCACTCGGGTTCAGATCGGGGGGGGGGCCTTCCTCCCAATCCCGTGTCACTGTCGCTGCCCACGTGGGCGTTGAAGTCCCCCAGTAGAACAACGGAGTCCCCAGTCGGGGCCTTTTCCAGCACCCCTTCCAGGGACTCCAAGAAGGCCGGGTACTCTACACTGCCATTCAGCCCATAGGCACAAACAGCATTGAGAGACCTATCCCTGACCCGAGGGCGCAGGGAAGCGACCCTCTCGTTCACCCGGGCTGGGCTCCAACACATGGCGGCTAAGCTTGGG
>NW_018138322.1:0-415 GCF_001952655.1 Monopterus albus
TCCTCCTGTTTATGTGCATGTTTAATTTGTACAGAAACACTTTTAAAAAAGTAGAAATATCAACAAACATTGATTGAAAACAAAAAGTTACAAGTGCAATGGCAGCATTTATCCATTATGCACGCGGCTTAAATGCCAATCAACCTTCATGCTCCAGTGAAGAAGCAAAACCATTAGATCTTTGTGGAGTGATGAGGAAGCTGCAGCATTCCTCAAATTCATAACAATCATACTTGCATCATGTTTTCCACTGTTCATTTAAACACTTTATCTCTTTGCACCCTCTGATTTCTGTGCCACTAAACCATTAATGGGACCAGAGCAGAGAGTTATTACTTGTTTGACAAGTTCACTCAATCATTCAGGTATTCTTGTTTCATTCGTTCATTACCAGCATCTCTGTTCTTTCTTTTTT
>NW_018138323.1:0-415 GCF_001952655.1 Monopterus albus
ACTTATTCACTTTCTTGCTGAGAGTTACATGGAAAGATCAATACTCTCATGCCCAAACAGCAAATAGAGCTGCAACAAGCTGCAGTTACCTGCCCAGGCTGAAACACAGCTTGGTCCAAAGGTTAAAAAAACAGGCTTACTAATGCTCACTAACTGACACGCTATATCATTTTGGTTTAATTTGTACAAATAAGCCAAAATGGAAAAAGAACAGCTTGTGGTTTACAGGTCTTAATTACCAATTTGTTAGCTACCTTTGGACAGATTTATTTCAACTCAAGTACACTAATTAAAATCTGTAAAACCACAATATATTGTGCTGATCGAACAGAGCCGGGTTAACAGTTCCCCTGTTGCAGTCTTTATGCTAAGCTAAGATGCCTGGCTGCTAGTGTTACGGGCCCCAAGTGCCGGG
>NW_018138324.1:0-415 GCF_001952655.1 Monopterus albus
AATAATCTCTCTGCTCAGTGAAAGATAAAGAAGAAGGTCCGATGGACTCAGAAGCGTGGCCTATGAAGGATGAGACTTTTGGAGAGTACAGGTTTGTTGTCTGAATGGATATCGTTTTGTTACGTCTTATGTTATGTTCCTACATATCATTTCAATTCAAACTCCTAATACAGCCCTGATGCCCTTGGCACTGTTAGTTTTTCCTAACCCTATGTGTTCCTTCCATTGTCCCTCTTCTCCCCAATGCCTGCCACTGCTATGCAGATCTCTAGAAAGGTATGCTGTGGTGTGACTTGCTATCCCAAACCCACTTCTTTATTATTCCCTTCCAGTGCCTTACTTATCTACTATTTTCCCTGTAATTTATATAATCCTAGTATAATGTATTATGTAGGGCTGTAACTAATGTTTTTTT
>NW_018138325.1:0-415 GCF_001952655.1 Monopterus albus
TTTCTGAACTCGTCACGTGAGCATGTGAGAAAGAGGCATCTCTTTCTCCGAATGTATTCGCACATGCAGGCAGTTGGGGGGGGGGTCACGTGAGCAAGAGAGGCCCCTTTCTCCGAATGTATTCGCACATGCGAACTGCCTGCCTTTAAGACATTGTGAACACGAAACCTTCCTTCCTTGTGGTTTGTGCTGTTAAAGGCAGTTTTGTAGTTAGTACTTTCAGAATCCTATTGGTTCATATTTACATGAAACCATTTTAAGGCACAAACCAAAAACGCAGCATGATCTTGGTAGGACAAAAACAACACAAAAAGGGAGGTAAGAGCTTTGTGTGGGAGGGTCCTCGCACACAACCCAATAAATAGATGTAACGCCAGTTGCATTAACCTGTTTATCCGTCCTCCACCACCGCTCT
>NW_018138326.1:0-415 GCF_001952655.1 Monopterus albus
GAGTGGAATGCTGCCAAGCTGAATCCAAACAGCAAAAGTCTGTGATCTACTGAATCCCACATTAGACCCATACGTACCCATGTTACCATCTGTAGAGCACTTTGCAGCTCCTTGTTGATCGCAGTCGTTTCATTGTCCACAAATTCTATAGCGGTTCCGATCCGATCGTCTTTATGTTCGCGATTCTTCTTCCACCAAGTGACCATCATCAGGCACAGCAGCACCCAGCTGATGCTGAGGCCCAGGTACCCTGTCAGATACACGGGGTAGAAGATGAAGAAGGCTCTCCCGAAGTAAATGATTAACTCCATCATGACGCGATTGACGGCGGAGGAGCTCAGCTTCTCGGTGCTGCCGTGTACGGACGCGCTGTCCACGAAGTCCGCAGCCTGCGCCGGGCCGCGTGGCTCCCTCT
>NW_018138327.1:0-415 GCF_001952655.1 Monopterus albus
ATTGAAGCATTTGACAAAACAAAACATTTACTGTAATGTTACGGAGCGGGAGACGGCCGCTGATGCGTGGATGGCATAACATTGCTTCCAGGCGCTACTGTGAGGCAATGTTGCGTCATTCGTGAATGCCACGGTGCGTTTTCTGTGCGTCAGCACTACTGAGAGGAGCTGAACCGGGAGGCGGTGAGTGAGGCTGTAGCTGGGAAACACACTGCCTCACAATTCAGCATAAACCCATCCTGGAAAAAGACGAGTGTATTTTACTGACATATATCTGTGGCTGCCACACGAGGTGTTTTACTGAGGTATAATGTGGACACACGATCTGGGAAATCCACACAATCACGGTGCCTGTAAAAGTCCGCAGATCCTTGTCCCGTATGATTGTTCATGTGCACTCCCTCCCCTGCTGTCA
>NW_018138328.1:0-415 GCF_001952655.1 Monopterus albus
TTTTTTTTTGTAGAAACTGAGCAGAGTCAAAAGATTTTTAACGAAGTGTCTCAGAGTAATGCAAGAAAATCAAGAGGTGACAGAGAAAGAGCAGCTCATTAAGACTTACTCAACAGGGATAAGTACTTACATAACTAGTATAGAACATTCCATTCTGCATCAGGACGCAACAAGAAAAAAAAGACAAAAGACAGAGAAGGAGGGAGGCAGACAAAATGATACAAAGATAAAGAGCAGCACAAAGAGGAGGCGGCAAAGGAAGAGGATGAGGAAAAGCCGCAAAGTGGAGTGAAAGAATCCAGATGATTAAAGAGGGAAGCAAAAACGGTATGATGAGGGACAGATGTAGAGAAGGTTAGAAAGTGCAAGAAGCAAAAGAGAGTGAACAAGATTGGATAAAGAATTAAAGACAGGA
>NW_018138329.1:0-415 GCF_001952655.1 Monopterus albus
ACCGGTCACGAAACACAACTCCCAGGGGTGTAATAGTGTCTCTGTATGGGGTGTTATCAGCGTGATTCCATTCAACATTGCAGACACGCAGGTCATTTACTGGGAAACGACGAGTCACAAGCTGGAGATGGTCAGGTTTCATTTTTGTTGCTAACAGGCGTTTCAGCTCAGTCATGGTGGGACAAAATTCAGTGCAGAAAATAGAGAGCTGTTCTGCAAATTTCTGTCCAGATGCTGTTGGGTCTGGAAGATGCTGTGCTGCAGCAGTAATATCAGCAATGGTCCATGTTCGAAACACAAGGATAGGAGCAGTAGGGCCAGACACTTCAACCATGGGTAATAATAGTTCAGCATTGAAAGACGGGCCAGAGGCTGCACTCATGCATTATGCAGCACTACTGCACATTGTCTGCGA
>NW_018138330.1:0-415 GCF_001952655.1 Monopterus albus
AACACAGGAATATTAGCCCGTGTATCATCCCTTTACATGGTTATTTGATTTAACCTGTAAAACAAAAAGGATAAACGGTTCAGAATTTCGTTTTTGGGCGTGGGAAATACGTGGAAAAAGGAAAAACCCCGTATATTTATTTTGTTTTCATTATGAATTGGTAAGACTCAAGATTTTTTTTATTGTCCATTTATGTGTAATACCCCAGTTCTTTAATTGGACGGCTCTGAATAACGAAGGAGTCTGTCTTTCTTCATCTAGTGTTGGTTTATTTTAACCACATTTTAACCACAAATTACAAACACGACCCGGGTTGCTCCCTTTTCCAGACACACACGCAGGCCGCTGGCAAGTGGAGTCTCTGGCCACACAGAACCTAATACATTTGTAAGGTTTAGGCTAACCCCTTACCCAG
>NW_018138331.1:0-415 GCF_001952655.1 Monopterus albus
CTGTCCCCATAATGCCAATCCACCTAAGAACAATATTCCCATGTACTGTGTCCTCAGTTAAACTTGACGGGTTTGGGCTTTGTGAGTCTGAACTTATCATACTCTGTACCGAGACAGGCCGAATACCTTTGCCTGGCCTCTCTCCCTGGACACCCCCTTCAACTGGGGATGAACGATTCACCGAACAGTGTTGCCATAAACTTGTTTTAATTTATAACTATTTAGATATTTGTACAGTTCAAAAGGATAAGACCGTTAGATAGATATGTATTAAGTATATACAGTATGTAAAGTATTTTATATGTGTGTATGTGTGTGCGTTTGTGTACGTTTGTGTGCTGTGTGCGTCTAGCTAATTTGCTGCTGTGTCATGTTGACATGGACGTCTCCCTCTCCTGGCAGGATTTGTAGTTCT
>NW_018138332.1:0-415 GCF_001952655.1 Monopterus albus
GGTGATTTAAAGGCTGAAGGTACTGCATACTTACATGTTACAAACACTGCTAAGAGAAGGAAATAAAGAGCTTTGTATACAAACTAAATACAGCCCACACTCCTTTGTTTACAACTGTCTAGTACTATTTGATGGTGTCAGTTACAAACACTTTATTTCCTACCTAACACCCTGATGTGTTAATGACCTCTCCATTCCTCAACTAAATAGCCCACTTGTCTCAAAATTTTGCCCATCTTGTGTCCTTTATTGTAATTTACTGCCAAATATATTTCAATTTGCAGCATTTACTACAAGGACATTGATGATGTGCTATGACTGAGTTTTTAGTGTCGACTTGCCCAAAGAATTTTTATTGATGAAGTGATACTAATGCCATTTGACAGATTAAAGTGAATAAGCTTGTTTTTTTTTT
>NW_018138333.1:0-415 GCF_001952655.1 Monopterus albus
AAAAAGAAAGACCCTTTAAAATGGTTTCATGTTATTTGGTCAACAGTTCCTTAAACTGTGTAGATTAGCCCTTTAAAATAACTTAATATATTGCAGTCCGTCAAATTTCATTACAGCCATTTGTGCTTGTGAACCTTTCCCACTTCAGAATGGTGTGTTTACCATTCAGCAAGATGTCCATTAACATTCAAGGTTTTAATTGGTCTGTGGTAGATGCTGGATCAGCTGGGATTCAAATGCCATTAAGCTTGATTCTTCCACCAACCTCAGAGCTTTTCATGTATTTACAAAATTTATTTGAGATATAAATACCTTACAGTATTTTAGGATCTCAGTAATTCTCTGTCTATACCTGAGATCATTTGTAACATTTTAGCAAGTGAAATGTTGCTTATAATGATGCCTTGAGACTATT
>NW_018138334.1:0-415 GCF_001952655.1 Monopterus albus
CTTTCGCAAGGCACTGTATGTTACACATACACATTTTGAAATTAGCCCACATAATCTGCATTTGTGTGGTCATCATCCAAGTGAGTTTTGTTTGCAGTAGACAAATATGATACCATGTTAGAAGGTGTTAGAATCATCCCCGGTGTTTTTGATTCAGAAGAAATTCCGCGTATTTATTGTATAGCGTTGTTAAAATTCGTGTTACCTCAATTCCCACCTTGAATTTGACAGTAATACAGTTTCAGCTGAGCAACATTAGCTAAGATAGCACTTCGAATACATGGTTTCTAATGTTTTGGTGGTACAAAGCAGACTAAAAACTGGTGGCAGACGTTTTCTGCAAACTGTTTAAGACTACAAATTGTAACAACAACGTGTTTTTGAACATCTTTATATCTTAGTTAAACAACAAATG
>NW_018138335.1:0-415 GCF_001952655.1 Monopterus albus
TTTTCAGAAGCTATTTAATCCAATTACTGTAGGTCCTGTTTCAAAAATATCAAGTTTATAAACTTAAATAACTGATATGATGTAAATTAAAGAATAACTGGGACAATGCAACTTCTGACATCTACAAGTTGAGATCCTTAAGACTGAATACATTGAGCGCTTTGAATCATTGCCACTGCATTTGAGGGTAGACCCCTGTCAGGTTGGACCTCTTGACAGGTCGGCCTGCAGGTGCCACATTTTGTGGCATGGGTGAATTCCCTCGCTCAATTTTGATATAATATATAAATAGCTCAGCTTTTATCCCCATTGACATTTCCCCTGCATTTTGATACATGTTGAGCCAAATATGCTGCTATGCCAATACAATTTGGTGATGTCTTGGACATGCAAATTAACATACCCAGCCATTTTT
>NW_018138336.1:0-415 GCF_001952655.1 Monopterus albus
TTTTAGTCTCTGTATGGAGATCGCTGACTGGCCTTATCCTTTAACAGAATGTCATTTGGAAAAATATGATGGATCTGGGTATTTCTGAAAATTAAAATAGCTGGATTTTGGCTTAAAAATCTTGCTTGGTGCAGCTCAGTTGATTGTGATGCATTGAACTTTACTTAGTGGTGATGGTGAGAGCTTTCATGTGGGCACATTAAATGTTTTTACATGTTGACCTCAAACACGTACTGTATTTCTTCATACCTCACTTTGTGCTTGGCTGAATGTTTTATACTAGATAATGCTGGTCATGACCAACTGTAAAAAACCCCTATAAGAGGTTGTTTTGTTTTTTTTTTTTACTTGCAAGTCTTGAGGGAAGAAAACTGGCCCACATCAAGAAGCAGACTACACATAGGCATCTTTTTAG
>NW_018138337.1:0-415 GCF_001952655.1 Monopterus albus
AAATAAATCTGCAACTTATGCAGATTCAGAGACCACATACACAAATAAATGAATCATCAGAAATATACTGCCTCAGATACACACAGAGGCACACACTCATTCTGACTTTGCAGCCTGCTTGGAAGCCTGGCTTCTTGTACTAACTGATGGCCTTCCGGTGACTTCATATTATGGGCTGTTCACTTCACTATGATGTGCAGAGAGGACTACAAAGTGTAGAAACCTCACACTGTCCCCGTGCGGGTAAAGAGGTTCAGTCTGTAATGCTCTTAAAACAAAGGATGGTTTCCAAAGTTCTCAGCTCATTTTGTTCTTTTGTTCTTTTAGATTAAGATGATTACCACCACTCAAAACCACGTTTTTGAGCTTGCTTTGAGACAGGATAATTAGGGATGTCCTGATTAAGATTTTTTTT
>NW_018138338.1:0-415 GCF_001952655.1 Monopterus albus
AGAAAAAGATCAGGAGGGCAATAATGGCAAGGACAGTGATGGAGACCATATATCAGTTAGCCAGTAGCGTTAAGTGATGAAGAGACCAAGATCAATTATCCAAGGATCATTATCTGTCCACACACTGGATATATATCTCTCTCATAAATCAGAGCTAATTCAGTTCTTCCCACTGCTCTCACTGTCCCCAGTCCCTTTAGAAATCCATCACCTCAAAGCTGATTTATTACAAGACTCACAAAGTATAATATGAATTTGACATCAGCTGACCATTGTTAGTCATAGCACTGACAGTCATAAGACAAATTACCATGGGATTATCTCTGCAATTTCCTGTAAAAGGAAACCCCACCAATTCTGACCAGCTGTTGCAGAACCAGGTCTACACCACGAAGCTGCTTAGTTAAAAGAGGGC
>NW_018138339.1:0-415 GCF_001952655.1 Monopterus albus
TTTTTGTTTGTTTGTTTCCATTCATGTCATTACAGCAGACAATATCTGTCCATCAGTCCATTTCTGATCAGGTGTTTTGTGTGTTTGAATATTCTTCAATCGTGCAGCAGTGTTTCAGTCCATCAGGAGGGGAACACAGGGAAACCTCAGACAAGCCCAATCTCAGTACCGTCTCGTCCTTCATCACCGCCACACAGTTGCACGACTAAGGAGCCCAGAGGGGCCTCCCAGCTCAGCCCTGAGCAGCCGAGGAGAAGCAGAACAGGGCAGAGGAAGAGGAAGCACACTTTCTTCTGCTCTCCACAGCACTGGGTCAACCAGACAGAAGAAACCAGGGCCAACAGTGGAAGCAGTGAGATCAGGCTGGGGAGTGATAGCAGTGAGTCTCTAAGTCCTGTTCAGCCACTGACACTGC
>NW_018138340.1:0-415 GCF_001952655.1 Monopterus albus
GGTGTGTCGAATTCCTTCTCAAAGTACAGATTTTGTTTATGGTAGCGTGCCACCAACTGTCCATCAGAACTGTAGGAAAGAAGATCACATTTCACATAGAGTAGGAGCCTGTGTATTTGTGTACTTACTCTTCAGCTTATTCTATATTAAGGATACACTCTACCTGAAAACCACGTCAGTGTTGAACTGCCAGTGTCCATCTTTAGGACAGGAGGTGGAGGGGTTGGACTTCAGGGGGCAGGGCTGCAGGTCCGGCATGTTGGCCACCAGGTAGAGGCTGTAATTACGTGCTATACAGCTCAACCTACGGAGAACCTATGAAACCACCAAATAAAATTTATATTCAGTATGTGGCTAACTGGTATTGCGTGAGTGAAGGCTCCGAGCAGCCTACTGATGTCTCCATGTCAAGGCA
>NW_018138341.1:0-415 GCF_001952655.1 Monopterus albus
ATCTGTATTTTATTTTTATTAGCGTTTTCCCTTTTTAATACTTAAGATAACTTTTGTAATTAGATACAGACTTTTACCACACACTGTAAATAAATCTCTAAATTTGGAGGTTATGCATATAACCAGTGTCCCTGAGGGAGGACAACCAGGCATTCAACACCACTGTGGGGATTTCATGCTCATCCTGCAGAAGATCTTTTAAAAATTTCCGGAAGGGCCAGTGAGACTGTTGGAGCCAGGGGAAGCCCTGCCTTCCTATATTAGAGAAAAATCTTCTTATTCTCTGTTACTGCATTTAAATAAGCCAAAAGGTGGTGAATGACTGACTTGTATTGTACCTTAGCCATATGTTTTGTGTTGTTAGAATTTGCTTGAACAGTCTTCCTCATTTTCATTTCCTTTATTAAATGACTTA
>NW_018138342.1:0-414 GCF_001952655.1 Monopterus albus
ACAGTTAGTGAGAAGCTGGTACAGTAAACATAGTGATCTCTGGGAACCCCCGACCCAATCATCCTTTCTTATGCACCTGTTTCCAAGGCAAACCAAAAAAAAACAACAAAGTAATCTTCAGTGTATATACAGAAGGCTGAAGGGCATAAAAGCAAGTACATCCCAACACACAGCAAAGTTTCTGTGCAGGTCTTAGGTACTTAAGCATGCATTCGTAAGCTTACAGGTACAGTAGTAGACATGTATGTCCCACACCGGAAAAATGCCAACACACAATGTGCTTAATCCACATGAGATGCACACACTTTTTCTAAAACAGTTTCAAAGTCAAGCATATCTGACATTGCCCTGTGGTCTACTGCACCGCATAAGTTCAATTGTTGGCAGAAGAGGAAGCTAGGAACTTTTTTTTTT
>NW_018138343.1:0-414 GCF_001952655.1 Monopterus albus
GTGTGTGTGTGTGTGTGAATCTCAAAGAACCTGTTGTATTGATTCAGACTGCAGAGCAACGCTGTCAGCATTGAGTCCTGGTGAACAGCACAGGGTGACACAGGTAAAGGTAGATATAGTTCTGGTTGGTGCTGTATTTAGACAGGTTTCTTCTCTGGGGTTGAAATCATGAACAGAGGACTTGCATGTTTAAATTAACTTTTACATTTAGTATCAGCGATTCCAATGGAATTTTTGAAGCGAGCAATAAGAATAGTGTGATCTACCGCATCAAAGGCCACTGAAAGGTCTAAAAGCAAACGAGTCAGTTGCCTGAGCCAGTAGTTAATCATTTAAAACTTTAGGAAGAATAGATACAGTACTATGAAGAGCTCTAAAACCAGACTGAAGTAACTTGAACATACCGTGTCTGTC
>NW_018138344.1:0-414 GCF_001952655.1 Monopterus albus
TCAATAAACGAAAGTTCAATCATTTTCCTTCATAAACTTAAGTGTGCTTGGAAAAGAGGTTGAAAATAAATAAATATACTTTATACACACTTAACTAACCTTCTAACCACATTTTCCACCACTGTTTAGTTGGTACCATGTATTCTATATAATTTTGATCTTATGTTTGATCAAATGGCAAGAAGACAGGTGTCATCCGACATGACTGGGGCGTTATCTATTCTATGCTTATGTTACTCAAAAAGGGGCATTACATGACCATGTACAGCAGTTTGTTTTGTAAGCTGCTGGCTTTGCAGCTACCGGTTTGTAGGCTTTTGGATTTGCCCTTCTGCATTTTTCTGTTAAAAGAAGTGAGTTCCCATCTGGCTGGAACTTTGACAGTTTGGATGTGTGGTTCCCTAATCACTACCA
>NW_018138345.1:0-414 GCF_001952655.1 Monopterus albus
GCCACTCCCTCACTAAAACCCTGATCTATTTCCTGTAAATGAGACACTGACAGAAGAGGCTGGACCTTTCTTTATGCAGACTCTCCCTGGAGGAAGCTGCGTTTCTCCTGCAGCAGCACAAACTGGGAGGATGTCTGCAGCTGTGATTGCATTTCTCCTCATCTTGCTTCCATGTAAATAACTTTAAAAAACTGTTATTTTGTTGATTTTTTAAAAATTTGATTGGTTTTACATCATGGCTTCTGCATCAACTACTTTTTAAATCTGTTTTTCCACAGACCAAACTAAGAGTGTGACGTTTCAGCCGACTCATCCGAGAATAGTCAGTGAAAAGAGCAAAGTCGAGATTAAATGCAGTCATGATGACAGCAGTCTCACTCTAATGCTGTGGTACCAGCAACTGGAGAGTGGTGT
>NW_018138346.1:0-414 GCF_001952655.1 Monopterus albus
CACACCACACTCATGGTGATCACCAAGCAAGAAGCATTTGTATCACACACCGAAGTCTAGACTTTATCTGTGTACACAAAACGCTTTAGACCAATCTAGACACATTTATAGCGAACATTCAGCTTACTTAATCGCTGTCCATTAACCACTGATAATCAGCGCTCAATTGGCCGTATTTATCCAACACAACGAACATAGAACAGTACAACAGGTAAACATCAAGACAAACATGGAACACGTAATCAGAACAGCCACTCCACGGTATCCTGCAAACATTTAAAACAAATTATTCACAACAGTTAGTCATGGTATTAGTTTTACATTATAATAACAGCAGTGCTTTCTCCGCCTGTGAAATAAACCCAGTTAGTTTGTCTCCCACCCGACTTCTGGGAGAATCACTCCTCCTGCAAT
>NW_018138347.1:0-414 GCF_001952655.1 Monopterus albus
ATAAATTTCAACATCTACTGCATATTGAACAGCTCAGGGATGGATTACTGAACGGGCCCACTAGGCACAGGCCCGGGGGCCTGAGAGGTTGGGGGACCTGGCCATTGCCTCTGCATGACGTAATATTTCTTGTCTGAAAGTCATAGAGCGCAGTTAAAAGAATAAAAACGACCACAAAGCCACATAAAACCGTTGCTCAGTCTTGATGTGCAGTCGGTAAAGGAGTATCCAAACAGACTGTCTCTTTGGATGGTAGCCCGCTCTTTCTTACAGAACTCTTCAAGCTCAGTCAGATTAGATGGTGACTGCTGGTGGACTGCAGGACATTCACCTTTTTCTCCTTGAGCCACTTAAGTCAATTTGTCTGTGTGTTCTGGGTCATTGTCATGTTGAAAGGTGAACCTTCTTCCCATC
>NW_018138348.1:0-414 GCF_001952655.1 Monopterus albus
ACACACACAATCCACATCAGTAAGTTCAGTGAAAACCTTAAATGAGGTTTATCAGTGTGTTACAGGTCTGACCTGAGGCTGTAAGTGGCCTGTTCTTCCTGCATGGCCTTGATCAGGTTGTCCTGTGTGAACTTGGTCCATGATGAGTGGTTACACACCCTGCGACATGCGGTGCAGTGAGTGTAATAAGCACAAATATAGAAACCCATTTTAATGGTGTCTAGTTTGTGTATTTACAGGCACACCGGTCACACTCACTGGTCCTGCACGGCGGCTGAGCCTGGGTGGTGCTGTGTATCTGGGCTCATGTTACTGTGTCTTCCACAGTGGTCATCAAAGTTGTAGGCTTGGTGCTTATCAGACCAGTCCAACTCTAATGTCTGCTTGGCCTCTCTGTTCATCCTGACACACACA
>NW_018138349.1:0-414 GCF_001952655.1 Monopterus albus
TTGACTTCCACATTTCGCCTAACAGACATTTCTTAATCACATTTTGAATACTGGAAATTTCAAGCTGGAAGTGCTTTGATATTGTTTTGTATAGAGGTGGGAGGAAAAATTGGTTCACATAAGAACTGTGATTCATATCTTGTATGATTCTAAATAGATTCACAAATGCTAAAAGTAGATTTTTGTAATAATGTTGATGGAACGACAAAGGCGGAACTGGACCGCAAAGCCAGTGCAGCACACAGACGGTGTACAGCACACGCATTCACGATTTGTGTTGCAACATTAGTTCATCTTCAGTAAAGGAAATAATCTAAGTGTGTGTTAATGACTTGATGGTGAGCTTTAAAAGACAAATGTGTAGGGTTGTGTGAGTACCTAGTAGCCCATCACCAACAGACTGATTAACAAATG
>NW_018138350.1:0-414 GCF_001952655.1 Monopterus albus
GCAGTCAGATTTAATGGCATAAATTGTAAATACTCAGATGACGCTTAGCACCTCACATTTATACTTAAGTGTAGGACTTGTGTTGATATTGTAAGTGAAAGACAGCAGCTAGAATAGTGGATGAACTGAACTGAACCAATTTCCTGTTTTGGTCCAAGAGTTTGGATCTATGTTAATTTTAATTTTCTGATTATAGGGAATTATTAAATTGGTATTTTGATTAATTGTGGCAACTTATTAAATTTTTGTTAAATTTTATTTGACTCAGTTTATCAGCAAATTCTTCCCATTTAAAAATGTTATCAGTAATAATCATTTATTAAATGTATGTGAAACATGTATTGTTATTTTTCTCGTCAACTCATTTTAAATGGGTTAAATTTACACTTTGAATCCTCTAAAAAGTTTTTTTTT
>NW_018138351.1:0-414 GCF_001952655.1 Monopterus albus
GAGGTGCTGTGTGAGACAAGAGACCCCCAAGGGTGGAGGACCCCCGTTGGGAACGTGATGTGTGAGACCCCTGGCGCGTGGAAGACATCTGCTGGGGAGGTGCTGTGTGAGACCCCTGGTGGGTGAAAACCCCACTAGGGAGGTGCTGTGTGAGATGCCAAGGGACCACCAGTGGGTGGAAGGCCCCACTGGGGAGGTGTGCTGTGAGACATTAATTGACCCCTGGCAGATGGAGGGCCCCTGCTTGGGAGGTGCTGTGTGAGACCCCTGGCAGGTGGAGGTCCCCTGCTGGGGAGGTGCTGTGTGAGACAAGAGCCCCCCAAGGGTGGAGGACCCCCATTGGGGAGGTGTGGTGTGACACCACTGGCAGGTGGAGTACCCCCGTTGGTGAGGTGCTGTGTGTGACCCCTGGTG
>NW_018138352.1:0-414 GCF_001952655.1 Monopterus albus
CTGACCCCCCTCGACTGCTTCAGCCCCAGGTAGGTGATGGGGTGAACAACAGCCAGGTAGTGCTTTACGCAAGTGAGGATGTGAAAGCAGGTCTGTCCGGGAATAACAATGCAACAAATATAATACGGCCCTATCATCATCCAAGAGACACCAGTGTATAAACCACAGCAGATTAAAGCAGTTGCCAGGGCATAGATCACCTCCAGAACAGCCATGTGGTATGAGAAGATGTCACAGTGGCTGCTTGTTGCAAAGGAGCGCTGCTGCCACCATCGTCGGTGGCCCAGGTAGAGGACGAAGATGTAGAAAGGCAGGACCAAGAAGAATTTGGTGAGCATGAAGGCAAGGACCAGGAATTGTCCACTTGCTTTGTCAGCGCAGTGCAGCAAAGGTATGATGGAGAAGGAGGAAGAG
>NW_018138353.1:0-275 GCF_001952655.1 Monopterus albus
GCTGAAAAAGGCTCCGCAGAGACTGCACTTTCTGGGTGTGCTCACAAAGGATAATATCACTCAGAGACTGCTGGTATCTATTTATTGGGGCTCAAAAGAGAGCATATTAACGTACTGCATGTGAGTGTGGTACACCAGCTGGATGGGGGTTCAGAAAAAAATCACTCCAGAGAGTCATTAATATGGCCCAGAAGATTGTTGGCTGCCCTCTCTCTACATCGGAAAAACTACACAGTTCCCGTTGTCTCAAAAAAAAAAAAAAAAAAAAACGAAAA
>NW_018138354.1:0-414 GCF_001952655.1 Monopterus albus
TGTTTTTCTCCTCCACAGGCTTCTCCTCCGAACCTTGGACCTCCTTTGCCCTTCCAGTCTCCACTATTCAAGTCGATGTACAGTCACCATTAATCATCTGTACAAACTCCTGCCTTCTTTTTCCTCAGTTACCACTGTTTCCGCATCAACCAGTTCAGGAATGAAACCCAGCATCCGCAGCCCGGCCTACTCCCATCCATCTTGTCACAAACTGGTTTCTCTGCTGCTGATCGACACCCTGGTTACTCCCATCATTATACGCCTGCTTGTCTTTTTCTTGTCTTTTCCACTGCACAGTAATTAAATTCAGCACTGCTTGCAACGAAGTCAGCAACCTGGGTCTGTCTATCTTTTACTCGCTCACTTCCGTGTCCGAGCAAACATAACAGGCAGAGGGAAAGAAAGAGTTTTCCA
>NW_018138355.1:0-414 GCF_001952655.1 Monopterus albus
GCTCACAAATCGATTTATTGTGCAGCCTTAGCTGATACTCTGCCTGTATGAATCACTGTGAAAGGTATCTAGATAATAGGAGGTGACTGATCTGTTCCCTTGTGGAATGTTGTACTGTCTGCTAGAGGTTCATTAACTGACACAGAAAAATGATGCAATAGACTATGTACATAAATCATAGTAACAGGAAGGCAGAATATTTATAATATATGAGGTGTACAAAGGTCATTGGCAGGTTAGGGAGAAAACGACTGCAATAGAGCGAACCGAGCTTAAATTATAAATATATGAAGCAACCTCTCACCTTCATCCTGCTCTGCTTTGATTTGGGCCTCCAGGTCTTCAGGGTTGACATATTGGTAGCTTTCATCGTCCTCAGGTGGTTTACACTTCCTACAGCAGAAACAGCAGCAG
>NW_018138356.1:0-414 GCF_001952655.1 Monopterus albus
GCTGTTTAATGAGACACCCCTATGGGTTGTTTGAGAAGGAAAGGACAAACAAACAGCCTTGTCGATTATTAAAAGAAGGGCGTAAAGATAAAAACATAACTAACAGCCACCTGAATGTCTTTTTGAAATCTAGGAATACTTCAGCTCATTTGGCCAGAATTACTGGATTGGCTTGTCTGATCTAGAGACCACGAATGTCTATAAATGGGTCAGTGGAGCAGTGGTCGGCACAACGTAAGGCATTTTCCAATTTCTTACTGTCACTGTGTTACATTCAAAATGTATGAAAACACAGGGAGGCAAACAGAGCCTTCTTAATGAATCAACTGACAATAAAGCCCAGAGCCCTGAGAAGCCATGATATGGCTCTGGAAAAAACATCTGCATATTAAATAAAAAGACTTTAAAAATACA
>NW_018138357.1:0-414 GCF_001952655.1 Monopterus albus
AGAATGTCAAGGACGGCCTGAGGATTCTGTTTCTGTTCAGATTTACTGATGTTGGAGGTTTGAAGGAGACGGGCCCACTGCTCCGGCATGCCCTGGACAAACACACAAACGTGTACAGTGAAAGACATACAGAGATCTATTCATTAAACAAAGATAAAGTGCTGTGAACACAGGCTTTGCATCCAGATAACACATGTGGAACTACTGTACCCGGATGTCATCTTAGCTGGCAGCTCTGTTCTCTGCGAGGACATCCAATATCCAAATGTTTAAATAAAAGAGATCTTTTTAAATGACCTGTTTTTAATACTTTCACAAGTTGAAGAGTAAAATATTTGTGCTCAAGGTACAGCTGATGCTAAAATATTTGCAAGCCTGACCCGGAAAACTTACAGCAACACAAAAGAAAAACCC
>NW_018138358.1:0-414 GCF_001952655.1 Monopterus albus
CAAGGCATCTTTCTTTATTCTTGCAAGAACATGCATCACAGAGGAACAGTCTCTGTGAGAGCTACTTATACAGTCTGTTGCATAGTTTATTGCTGAGTTGTTATCTTAGTCCCAGCAGTCAAGCATCTCCCGCAAACATAAAGTCAGAGTCAGACCATGTGTTTTCTTATCAGGAGTCTGCATATCACCTGGCCTCCCAATGTGAAGAGCAATAAACTTTTACAACAAGCAGTTTCCTCACTTCTTTAAGCTAAAGAGCATCCTTTTACAATGACTGCACAACATTTGTTCATCATAAACATTAGTCACACATAAGAAATGCTGTGTCCAGTATTTTTCCATCACTGAAGTACCAAAAATTGACTTTTTCTATCAATTCGGGTGATAAAAAAATACTCTTTATCCATCTTTTCT
>NW_018138359.1:0-414 GCF_001952655.1 Monopterus albus
TGTGTCAAGACATCTCTCCCAACTGACAATAAGTATCCAGTGAGGCATTTCTATATTTTGGAGGGACAAAGGTGGATTTTCCTCAAAATTCATTCAGTATCTACAAGAGACTTTAATTGCAGTTGTGATGAGTACAACTTTGTACCACTGTTAACATTGAGAATAATTATGTAGAAACAGATACAGTACATTAACTTATTAAAACCTATCATAAACTGTAAGTTCATGGTCTAAAACCTGTAAGGCCAATTATACTGTTGCACTTTGGTGTATTTTACATCTTCATTTAACAAAGTAATCTAATCCAACAGGCTTGAAATTCAAGATACACCTTTTGATTTGATCATTTGTTTTCCTTAATATTATTTCCTCAGGGCACCATGATCCTGCCCACACTGACCTCCATCTTACATG
>NW_018138360.1:0-414 GCF_001952655.1 Monopterus albus
AATGTAAGAGAGAGAAATGAACCATCTTTGTTACTTTGTACTTGGAGATCCATAGCTCCAACCAACAGTCTGCTCTGTTATGGAGGCTCTTCCAGATGTCAGACTGGTCATGTGGCTCAGAGTCCCAGTTCTCCAACTCAGGCAACAACCACTGCTCAGCCTCATCGACACCTAGTCCTTTTAGCATACACAGCAGTGTTTTCCTATTGATGGAGCAAAATAATACAGACTTTCAGTCATTTTACAAAGCTTTAACTTCTCTTTAAGAAGGCTCTTACACTGCGTATGAAGGCTAGTTGTCATTTATTATTTTAACATTGATTGACTTGCTGGAGGCCGAGTCTTTTATAGGCCAGAAGAGTGAGAAGATTTTTCACAAAGTCATAACTGGCAGATTTCAGATCCACCAACAGA
>NW_018138361.1:0-414 GCF_001952655.1 Monopterus albus
ATGTGAGTCATGCCCGGGTTAACGAAGGAGAAGTTTCTGAACATCGTCTGGTCAACGCTGTTGATGAGCGTCCGGTCTGCACATGACAGTCTGGGCTTCTCATTGATAAACTCTTTGTCAAAGTTACTGCAGTCACTGGGCGACATCTGAGGTGATGAAGACAGAACATGTCAACACACAGAGATGTCTTTGATTCTGGAGCCTGTTCACAAACCCTGCTGTACTTACTAGAGTTGGCCTGAAGGGCGGCGCCACCTGTCGTTGTTCAATGGCGGTCCATTCAATGCAGGTGAAGAAGGTGTGTTTCCTGATGTTTCCGTTGACTCCCAGCCGCTCCTCTGGCTCTCGGACAAACAGCTGCAGCACAAACGCATCAGAGCTCACATCAGATACTTTACACGACTGTAATATGGA
>NW_018138362.1:0-414 GCF_001952655.1 Monopterus albus
AGCAGAGGAAAATGGATGGATGGATCGATAAATTCATTTATATTACAATTTGACTAACTTTGTTGTGTATTTTGTAATATCTCCATTTTCTTTTTACACATGCAAAAGTAAGAGTTCAAATTAGTGGAGCTACAGGTTCCCTCTAAATGTAGCAGATTTTATTAATGGTGTATATTTTATATAAATGTCTAAACAATGCACAAATTAATGTTTTATGATGGAGTTACATTTAAAAAACACTTTTTTGGCCTCAAGGATAAATACAATTTGCTAAGAGGCACTAAATATAAACAATTTTGGTCATTTATAAGAAAACCTCATAGGACACCTTTAGTTTCATATGTCATATAGTTCAGTCAGTGAAAATTACTGTATAGTGTCTTCTGTCTTTGTCCCTGGTAGGCTAGTGGTTAA
>NW_018138363.1:0-414 GCF_001952655.1 Monopterus albus
TTGATATTACTGTTTTATCGAATTTTAAACCAGTTTCCAAGTTACTGTAGTGGTAAAAGCAAATTTAATATGATCAGAATAGGATCAGTTAATTAGTAGTTATTAACTTAGTTAAGAGGTAATATTAGTTAATGCACAACATGTAGTATGGTTAGGGTGAACTTTCTGCTCCTTTGTACGAGTCTCTGCAAAGAACATCAGGCATCAAACTTCCTGTTGTTTAGCACAGTGTGCGGGGGGGTTCCCAAAATAGAAAAGTGCAACCAGGGTGGGGGCCCAGTTGGATGTCAAGATGGACAGTTGCAGGAAGTTGGGAAATGGCCATATAATTAGCTGCAGAGCTGATCAGTGGTGTGTGTGAAGACCCGAGGGGAAAATTAGACCTGTTGACTGACAGCCTGACTTTCTCTGCAG
>NW_018138364.1:0-414 GCF_001952655.1 Monopterus albus
AAAAAGAGAATCTGACAATGTGGGTATATGCCCTTGATGGTCTTGTTTAAAATATCTTGCATTTCTCCACAACAGATTCCTGTGTGGAGTTCGATCGAATGGCTAATTCTTACAACTGGACAGGGGCAGAAAATGTGACATCACCAGTGACAGAGTTTTGGGAGTGGGTATAAAAACTAACTCCACAATCAAATGTTCAAGTATGACAACAAGCTCTGAAAGTGGTATTTTATGAAATATAACTGGAAATGTGATTTGCAGGAGAAGAGTTTTGAATGTCACAGGAACTGTCCATGAATTAGGAGGATTACGATGGGAGCTGGTTCTTTGTCTTCTGTTGTCCTGGACCATTTGTTACTTTTGTGTCTGGAGAGGAGTAAAGTCCACTGGGAAGGTAGGACAAGGACTTTTTTT
>NW_018138365.1:0-413 GCF_001952655.1 Monopterus albus
GTTTTTATTCTCATAGAACACAACACGACGGTCACACCTGTTGAAGGTGATGGATGTGGTGTTCCATCAGGGTCCCGAGGAGCTGCGGGGACGACTCTTCACGCGCCTCTGTCCACGAACCACGCACACAAAGCACCAGAAGGAATCCCGCCTGCGCGCGGAGCGGATGGCTGCTTTCCATATACTAGAAGCTCTCCTCTGGTTCCAGTGCCCCCCGCCTCTGTCCGTCCTCCTCCCCTGGCTGCACCTCCCTCTGCTCAGCCCCCTTCTCTCTCAGCTAAGACAATGATCCAGACAAACAGGAGCACAAACTGAAAAGTGTTCCCGGATGGAAAACGAGAAAGAAAAAACATGCATTGGAACAAATCCTTGACTAACACCTTTTACAGTGACTATTGTGTCCAAAATCCAAA
>NW_018138366.1:0-413 GCF_001952655.1 Monopterus albus
ACCAACCAGAGGGTGCAGTGCAGAGGCTAAAAAGGAATTACAAAAACTAAACAGACAAAAGTGGAAAGAAAGCTATGGGTAGAAAAATGTCAGTGATAAGTGAAAATTAAGTTTTCCCTCCAGTGAGCCTTCACTTCTGGTCCGTTAAAAACTACACAATCAAACAAGAACAAGTGACTTTTACAGCTCAGATTAGTCCAACACACCCCAAAACAAAACAAATGCTGCATGTCTAAGAGCACCAGCTGCAACTTATGCTGCATGGTGTCGTGCAGCCTTGTTGCTGGAAAGGAGGCAAATACAGCAAAGACTAACGTCCAGCGTCATTAGGCCTCCTCTTACATAGCTTCATAATATATGGCAAAGGAAAACAAAACACGAGTGAACATGGAGAAACAGTGTTAAAAAAAAAA
>NW_018138367.1:0-413 GCF_001952655.1 Monopterus albus
ATCTGAATCATGGCAACAGGAAAACAGGAAGATGTGGAAAGTTGAGTGTTTGGAAATAGAAAGATTTAGCAATTAGTGTTGTTGACAAAGATAATTAGCCAAATTAAGGTAAAGTCAGCATGAAAGCAAACGGAGAGAGCAGAGGAACTTATGGGAAGTGGTCACTGTGTAGTAGCAATATTGTTTAAAATAATTTTAATCAGTCATTTGTGTTTCTCATGATAGTGTTGGTTGTTGTCTGTGTGTTTACCTTAATGTCGATTATTGGATAAGATCTATTGCAGACCTGAACCTAACAAGGAAGACATTGTTTTCCATTGGTTTCCCGTGTATATATATGTGAGAAAAATTAATCTTAGTCAGTATGTCTCCAACCTCTCCAGCCAAGTTGTGGCACATAATGACTCTCTCTT
>NW_018138368.1:0-413 GCF_001952655.1 Monopterus albus
TGCATCTATCTGGTGTCTCCTCTCGGGGCAACCTGAAGACTGATCTCTCAAGCTGTCACTATACTGTTTTTTAGATGCGTGGGGGTAAACTGATGATCTCTCACACAAGGAAAAGCGATGCTGGCATGTATGTTTGTGTGGGCACAAATATGGTTGGAGAAAGGGACAGCGATCCTGCAGAGCTGGTGGTATACGGTGAGGTTCTGATTTTCATGTAAATAAAACCTTTGTGCAGCAGCAGCACGTCCTTCAGAGAGCATTAGCCGGTCATGTTTCAATACCTCTCTCTTCCCACAGAGCGTCCCGTGTTGGTACAAAGGCCGGTGAACCAGGTTGTCATGGAGGAAGAAACTGTTGAATTCCTGTGTGAGGTCCACGGAGATCCCGCCCCCACTGTACGATGGCGCCGGGAT
>NW_018138369.1:0-413 GCF_001952655.1 Monopterus albus
AAAAAATCAGAGAATTTGGGGAAGTTTAAAGGTCAGTGATTTGATTGTTGAGATGCTCCCTACATTTTGAAGTGCACTGACCAACAGAAATTGTCACAAGCTCCAAAAAAAGAAATCTCATGTGTGTCTGTTAAATAGATCAGAATATCAGAGGCCCACTCTTTAGCTCTGAAAGTTTGGGTTCACAATCCTCAGGTGCTGCACTGAATTTTGAAGTCCCCCCACCTCAGCATTATGCTGATGTTGACCCTACATGACTGGTCAGTCATACTTTTTATTATATTGTAGAATTCATTTTAATAATTTTGAGTTCAAGCTGCTTTGAATAGGCCAACAAAAACATTAACATTTAATGCTAAACATTAGCAATAAAAACATTAAGCATTAACCAGAATAAAATCAGTTAAGACAGA
>NW_018138370.1:0-413 GCF_001952655.1 Monopterus albus
ACAAAAGACAGAAATACTCTGGTTGCATTTGGATTTCCCAATGTTGATAAAATGGACAAATTTCACAGTCAAAGAATTTCTTAAGGAAATGAGCTGTAGTTATTGGGAGATATTCTACCTGAACATTATTTACATCAGCAGCATTTTTGCTGGCTGATAAAAATGCATATTCACTCTCTGATGG
This sequence comes from Monopterus albus, assembly GCF_001952655.1. NCBI lineage: Eukaryota > Metazoa > Chordata > Actinopteri > Synbranchiformes > Synbranchidae > Monopterus > Monopterus albus. The sequence goes on from NW_018138370.1 coordinate 185, forward strand.
TACATGGGCAGAATGATGTATGTGACGTGCATTCTAAAAAGAGAGTTTATGCAGCTGTTGAAGGAACACAGAAAACATTGTAGCCAGTCACAGAAATCTAGCTGTTTGGTATTAACTGATCAGCACATGCACATAAAAATATCTTTATGGACTAAGCAATAGAAGTAGAATATACAGTCTTACCTGGACTGCTTCCCTGGACAGAAGGGTTCAGTACTCCTCTGAACTC
>NW_018138371.1:0-413 GCF_001952655.1 Monopterus albus
GCGTGCACAGCGTGCACAGGACGAGTCCAGCTCATCACAATAGTCACTACATGTTTATTGTCAGTAAAAATCCAAACTTCGTGCCTTGTGGAGAATCACCAGGCTTTTTTTCTGGCATGTCCAGTGGATTTTACAGGGCAGGTTCCGTTTTACTCAGTTCCGTTACTGCAAGCGTGGACCAACTTTTATTGGCTTAAATCAATAGAGAATAAGGCAGCAGACAGCAGGCAGAATAATACAAATTGTTAGTTGTGTTCAGCCTGTAACTTACTCTAGATAGTGTGGTTGCTCGGTGCACAGATACCGTTTGTTAATGCAAAGATCATCTCCCTTGTGTTTTGGGATCCAACAGAGCTTCATGAACTCGTTTCCTCTCTCATTCATTTAAACGGTCGCTTCATACAAATGACCCC
>NW_018138372.1:0-413 GCF_001952655.1 Monopterus albus
ACGACCGCAAAATAACAAAAACTGAAATGCAAAATGATGACGGAGACAAAAGATGAGCACAGAGAAATGCCACAGGGCCAGCCATGTCCTGACAGCCCATTCAGTTTTTAGGACTGTATCATAACTGTAGTTTGTCAGCTTCACAGAGCTGATTAGTAGCTTACACAACATGTGTTTTACCTGCCCAAGCACAGGCAGCACAGAGTCCTGGGGGTGTCACATGACTAGAGCCCGTCCAGCTCAGGTACAGCACCTTTTCTGGTTCCACTCACCTGCTGAGCAGCACAGTCAGAGACACCATGGACAGCAGCAGGAAGCAGAGCGCCGGGTACTCCCGGCTAGTCTCCCCCAGGACGTCGAGCTTCAGCCCCCGCCTCAAATCCTTCAGACACCTGACAACACCTGCCATCTCC
>NW_018138373.1:0-413 GCF_001952655.1 Monopterus albus
ATAAAGGTGATTATCCTTATCCAGTTGTGTGTCATTTCAATGTCACATCATTCAAATAGAACTCAAAAGTGGACTTGTCTGGGGAGTAAAGAGGTGACCATGTAAGTGAAGAAAAAAAAGGACATGAAGATCTGTGATCTGCCAAAATCAACATTTGGGCACATTCTAAAAAAGCAAGTGCTCACAGGAAAAGTAGAAAATGAAGTTCCCAACAGCAGTTCAGAAAAATATACAAAAGAAACCAGTAGAGTTATGAAACTTAATTCTATTCTATCTGTGGATTAATGGAACAAAAACCAACCTCTATCAAAACAATGGAAAACAAAAGTGGGAGCAACAAGGGAACAGCTTATGACCCATAGCCATCAGAACCACTTCATCTGTCATACAAGATGGTGGGTCTGTTATGGCTT
>NW_018138374.1:0-413 GCF_001952655.1 Monopterus albus
AACAGCTTGGCTCCAACTTTAATTCCTGTCAGCCATTAACATTAGCTGATGCTACAACATTCAGAAGGACATGAAACTGTGGAGGGGTCTGTGTGTTCTTCTACTGACACAGCCATGGCTGCAAATTGCATTTAAATTCCTGCCCAATCTTTAAAGCATGATGTGATATTTTAGTTTATCAGTGTAAGGTCACTTTGCAGAGTTGTCCCATTCAGTATTCACCTGGAATCATTGTGGAGCCAGACTCAGCACCAAAATAGACATGTTTTGGCAAGTACCAGGATGTAATAAGGGACTATACTGGTGTTTTGCATGTTTTATTCTATTTACTAGATCTTCTGATCTTCTGATTACTGTTTCACATGTACTTGTCATTACTGCCTGCAAAACTTATCATCTCAGCAGTCATGTTT
>NW_018138375.1:0-413 GCF_001952655.1 Monopterus albus
AAAAAGGTTCACACAGAAATGTGCTTAGAACAGCTGCAATTATCTTAATGCCAACCTGAAAATGTGTTTTTAAATGAATGTCAGTTCATAAAGCTGACAGATACAGGTTACGCTTGTCATTTCTGATATTTTAAAATCTAACGTTCACTTTTTTAGGAATCAAAAGTATATGTCCCCAAATACCTAGTCCTGCTGATAGGTTTGGTTTTATATTCCCTGGCTTTGTGTCTAAGATTTTTACTGCCACCACAATACAACCGAGGAAAATTAGGTTTTGCCTGTGGTGCCAACAGCTTTGAAAAACAGTCCAAACCTTGTGTGAATCATTTTTAAAAGGACTGTTTTTCACAGCAGGTGGAAAGAAGGTCCAACTCAGTGACTTGGACTTGTATGCAGAGGACTCACGTTGGACT
>NW_018138376.1:0-413 GCF_001952655.1 Monopterus albus
GCTTATACATATTAACTGTATTGATGATTGCTGTACTGTGCTGAGTGAAACTTTGGAGCTGTATGCTGTTATACCCCAGTTCTTTTACCGGACAGATCTGAGTAAAGAAGGTGTCCATCCTTCATGATTTTAGTGCTCTGGTTTATTTACACACGCACGCACGCACACACACGCGCGCGCGTGTGTAAATAAACCAGAGTAGTGTTGCACGATATACCGGTACTAGTATGGTACCGCGGTACCGAGGCATTTAAAATGGTACTATACTGCATTTGGATGGGACCGGTACTTGCAGCGCCCGCCCGCAACAGAGGAAAACAGAGCAGGAAACAGCTTCCTCGTCCACTGCTCACTGAGCAGCGTGGACTGGAGCAACAAACGGCAGGAGAAAAGCTTGGAGAGAGCAGAGACGT
>NW_018138377.1:0-413 GCF_001952655.1 Monopterus albus
TGTGTGTGTGTAAAATTTGGTATTAACAGATTGTCTCTCTGAGAATGAACAATACAAAGATACTGCCAAAATGAAGAGGCTGTTACAGTGGAGACAGGATGAAGTGGCAGCTGTGTACCATGAGAAGAAGCTTGTGGATGTCCTCTTAACAATGAGCCATAAACTTGAGGAACATATATCAGGTACAGTTGTTGTATCTGGAGATTCTGTCAGTTTGGTTTGATCCTTCAGTTGTTTCAAATTTAACATCCACTTACTCAATTTCCATGACAGTTGATGTTGGTGACTTGGAAAAGAGACAACAGGTCAACATTGAGATCATGTCCCTGGATCATTTTATGGAGGTTAATCGGTTTGATCAGCTGTTCACTCAGATGGCTGGCATTGTCACCTACTTCGAAATGGATGAAGAA
>NW_018138378.1:0-413 GCF_001952655.1 Monopterus albus
GTATTTTTTCCTATAAAAACGGAATAAAGGGCATGTTCATGTAGTTTAGCTTATCAACAATAACAAACTGACTAAAATACCATTAATTTATTAATTTTCATATAACTGTAAAATTGTCTGCTAGAGATTAAGGTCACTCAACTAAAAATGTGTTTTGCTTAATGTAATGTCAGTGTTTGACCTTCACTCTATGGGATGATATATAGTAAATGCAGAGTTTGACACTAGATGACTATTTTTACTTTCATCTATTGAAGGGGAAAGGTTTGTTTGTGCTCAGCTTACTGTAAATTTGAGTTTAAAACTTAAACATATGAACATAACAAGTAATGATGGATTAGGGTTAGGTACCATGATTTCCAAACTATAGTTTGGTACAATATTCAAGCATGATGTGGAAACAAGAACCCCCC
>NW_018138379.1:0-413 GCF_001952655.1 Monopterus albus
GGGGGGGTTTCATGCCTTAGTCATTCCTCAGAACACAGACCCATGCATGCTTTGTCTTCTCTCGATTGAAACTGTTGCCTCCTGGTGGTTGGGAGCAGTAACCACGCTGTGTGCTTGGTAGGGAGCTGCAGACACTTAGAGCCCACAGGTTTGAGGATTGTGTAGAGATAAAAACCAGCATTGTCAGAAACACTTTAAGCCCTATGGATTTAATTTCTTTGTTTGGTTTGTTCTTTTAAAGCACAGATGGAATGCTCCCCTAATAGTGCATAGCTGGCTCTGTAAAACAACATTTAAGAATTGTATATTTAAAAATATGAACGTGTAAAATTTAAGAGAAACACTCACCTTTGTTGTTGGGTACAGAAGGAGCCAGGTGTTCATATTTCTCGTGTGTAGGTTTTTTTTCTTTT
>NW_018138380.1:0-413 GCF_001952655.1 Monopterus albus
TCCGCTAGGCTAACGTTAAACACGGGTGACGGTTGAAAACGCCTGTTTTCTTCACGTTAAATCTACGATTATTCTTACCAGCTGTTCGATCCACAACAATATCCCGCTTGATCTCCAGTTTTTCTTCAAAGGACAAGCTTTCAATTTGGTACAGTTGGAGATAATCCATTTAGTTATTGTCCTATAAGGTCTCTTCTTTAAACCGCACACAGACGCCCCCGGAAGTCCTTCCCTTCTTCTTCTTTTTTTATTATACCGAATGGCGGGTGGCAAACCAAAGTGCATACCGCCACCTACTGTCCCGGGGGAGTGGCATCAGGGTAGATGTACTTAAATTGGAAAATACTGTAGCTATAGCCTATTTAACGTTCTAATCCTGTACATTTAAAAGGGGGTTTCCACCCCCCTGTCAC
>NW_018138381.1:0-413 GCF_001952655.1 Monopterus albus
ACACAGTTTTTGATGGACTCAGTAAAGATGGGAACTGAAGTCCAGCCCATGAAGACCAGTCTGACCTTTTCACAAAAAGAAACCAATGAGTTCAAAATAACTCATAATAATGTAAATGTAATGGAAAAGTTACTTTCAAATCTAAGAAATCTAAACAAGAGTATGAGCAGCTCTGCAATGTTGGAGAAGCTAGACTTCCCCCAAAAATGAGAAAGCATTATTATATAGGCTGTGGCCACAAAGAGCACTTCTTCAATATGGATTCACACAGAATATAAAGACAAAGAGCTACTTTAAACAAAACTCTGTTAGCACTTTACAGTATAGTACACAAACATGCATAGCTACTAGGGAACTAATCGGGAAAAATCAGTATCATTCATAAGCTTCCCTAATAACTTCTAATGTAGGAC
>NW_018138382.1:0-413 GCF_001952655.1 Monopterus albus
CTATTTTGGGACTGTATGTGGTTGTGTAAGGTCACAACCTTACGACTGTGCCATAGACCTTCTTCCAGGTGCCCTTCTGCCTTCCAACCGCCTCTATAAGATCTCACAACAGAAGCAACGGGCCATGGAAACCTACATCCAGGACTCCTTCCACGCAGGTTTGATTCAGTGCTCATCCTCTGCTTTGAGGGTGGGGTTTTTCTTCATAGGAAAGGACGGGTCTCTCCGCCCATGTATTGACTACAGAGGCTTAAATACCATCACGGTGAAAAATAAATACCCGCTACCACTCCTCCAGTCGGTGTTCGAGTCTCTCCAGGGGGCCTCCATCTTCACAAAATTTGACCTACCCAATGCATGTCACCTGGTACAGTACAAAGGGGATGAATGGAAGACTGCATTTAAGACCCCCC
>NW_018138383.1:0-413 GCF_001952655.1 Monopterus albus
ATCCAAGTTAACTCAACAATCTTTACATGCAAACATATATATACACACACAAAATAAAATGTTACATTTGTGACACAAGTTCATTCAAATGTCACAACTTAAGTTGTTTCTCAGTAAAACAAACCCAATAAATGTAATAAACTAATTCATAAACAAATCTGTGCAACATCACACATTTTCAGAGCACGGAGAAGGTAAATTTTGCATCTGTTTAAAAACTTAATCATTTTAGAATCACAGTGACTCTGATATGCCCAAGTTTACAAAAACTGCGATACTTTCAAAATGAGGCCTAAAATAATAATTTTTAAAGCTGAATAAATTAATAAACTGCTTCTTGATGGGTAGTAACAAATGAAAACTGCTAAATCCTGTTATTTACAGTATTTTTAGAAATGAACACAAAAAAGTGG
>NW_018138384.1:0-413 GCF_001952655.1 Monopterus albus
AAAATCCTAACGATACCCATCCCTAGTTGTGACCCACACAAAGAGCTACTAAGGCGTCCAGGCACCATGAAAACCAAGATGACTCCATATGAACATGTAACATTATCTGCAGACTAAACCACCAGCAGGAGAACGACAGGAATCTCACCTGGCACAGTGACGCTGGTTTTAACAGCATGGCCCAACTCCTCCTGCTCAAGTGCACAGTAGAAGGAGCTGGTTTTGGTCTCGGTCACAGTAGTTTGGAGGACAACGTCGTAGCGGCCGCCTCTTTCTGAGATCTGTGGTTTGTCAGCATGAAGTTGTTTTCCGTCACCATCCAGCCACCTCAGCGTCGGCTGTGGAGAAGCACCCAGAGCCACACACTGCAGCTGCACCCCCTCCTCTGTCACGTTAGATATTGAGATGAAAGG
>NW_018138385.1:0-413 GCF_001952655.1 Monopterus albus
AATGGGGCAAGATTTGCAAAATAAAGCAAAAAATTTTAAAAAGAATGAAGTTTAGTAACTTTCTGAAAGAAAACATGAATGTCCCTGAGGACCTGAACATTTTAATAGCTGAAAGTATGCAAAAGTAGAACTTTCCCATTCATTTGAATGGGGCAAGATTTGCAAAATAAAGCAAAAAATTTTAAAAAGAATGAAGTTTAGTAACTTTCTGAAAGAAAACATGAATGTCCCTGAGGACCTGAACATTTTAATAGCTGAAAGTATGCAAAAGTAGAACTTTCCCATTCATTTGAATGGAGCAGAATTTTCAAAATAAAGCTAAATATTTCAAGAGTATGAAGTTTACAAAAAGTCTGAAAAGAAGCATGAATGTCCTTTAGGACATTAATATTTCAAAGGTATAAGGTTTACAA
>NW_018138386.1:0-413 GCF_001952655.1 Monopterus albus
GCACAGAACTGGTGAGTACTGTAAATATCTGCTGTATTCTCCACTGCACATGGATTATTGGTGAAGCTTCTCTCCCTCATGTTCTTGTGATATTTCAGGATGAGAATGGGAAGGAGCTCCCTGTAGAAGTGATCATCATGCTCAAACTCACTGGTGAATCAGTGAGGGCACCTGTGTCCTTACTTGACTGGTATGACCTGGACCAGGAGCTCATCTTGGTGCTAGAGAGACCAGTCCCCTCTGAAGATCTCTACAGCTACTTAGAGGTCAACGGAGGGTCCCTAGAGGAAGAGAAGGTCAAGGTAAGCTGCTAGACAATGCTTGTGAATGTGTGTTTTCACCAATTATAGTAGTCAAAAACATCAGACCACTGCCTCGGAGTCCCTCCCTGCTTTCTGATCCATCATCTTTTT
>NW_018138387.1:0-413 GCF_001952655.1 Monopterus albus
TGACCGACTTTTTTGGGGGGGTAATTTGTCCTGCGGCTGCACTATCTGGCCCTCTTGTCTTGAGACCCATGCCCCAAATGCGCGCGCGCACACAGACACGCATCCATCCCGCTTTTGAGGACCTCTGAGACCTCTGCCAACACACACACAGGGGTGTGCACATCCACACCACCCTCGTGCCTCCACCGCCACTCCCCACCTGCCTCACCCTCAGCCAGTTTTACCTCCTCTGTCTGTGGTGGTAAGGTTGACTTGATGCCTTGGGCTCAAGCTGTGATTATATTTGACACTCCTGCTCGATGTTTGAAGAAATCAGGCTACTCCCCAAAAACAAGAAAGAACAGCTAGTTATTTTTCATCACCATCAAATATACCAGTCAGTTACTTCCAAAAACAAAGAAAATATTTCACAT
>NW_018138388.1:0-413 GCF_001952655.1 Monopterus albus
AAATGAATACTAATGTTGCTCACTAAGATGACTAGATGTTTACCTAAATAAGCTGGTTTGCTAATAAACGTACCAATCAACTCAAAACTCAGTATGTCAGTGTTTTGTTTTCTGCTGCCCCCAAGTGCCAAAAGGTCACTAGTGGCGTTTTAAAAGGTTCAAAAGCTACTTTAACTTAACGTGTTTTTGCTGTAGCCTACATGACCCACTACCATTAAGACGGGTAATGTTACAGTTAAGCTAGCATTAATATACCAAGGTTCTCTCAAATATAAACAAACCCAACACTGGTCATTTGACAACACTTATCTCTATAATAACAATATATCCACGTTTCACCAAAGACTTTTGTACAGCTGAAACAAAAATAGAGTATCTATTCTAATAATGACAAACACTTTTAACGTCTTCAA
>NW_018138389.1:0-413 GCF_001952655.1 Monopterus albus
AGATTTTACATTCAAAATCAGCTGAAGGGGAAAACATCTCAGTCTGTTAAAACACTTGTCAGCAGCTTGTCAAGACTGAGATAATTACTCAAGTGACGTCACGCATGTCATTTTGGAGACAGGACAGTTGCAGTACAGGAACTTTAATATCAAGCATTTCTGGAGCTGACCCATACCAGAAAAATAAGTCAGGATATCTGGTCTCTGTTTAGCTGACGCTGACCAATCTTTTCAAAACTTTAGAGGATACTGACAAATGTGACTTGTGAGGTAGTCGTCGTCAGTAGTCCCTTTTACATCGCCCATTCAATGTGGGACTTTTACGCCAGTTTAACGCGTCAGTGTTCTGTGTAGAAGGTACAATGTTGACGCCCCGTAATGCCGTAATGAGAAGTAGGAGGGCCTATTTTAGC
>NW_018138390.1:0-413 GCF_001952655.1 Monopterus albus
CAAGCAGGTCTTGCGTCGCTCCGTCATGATTTTCTTCAGCCTCGGCATCCCCAGCGGCATCAGACTTATTGGTTTTTTTCCCTCTTGGAGGCATGTCAACAAATGCAGACTTCTTCCAAAACTTGAAGGTGTAGAAGATATGAAAAGGATATGAAAATCCCAGAACAGACAAGAGGAGCAGAAAAAACATCCGCTCTCGCTTGCAACCCGGAAACAGTCAATTTAGATATAGTCAATTTAAATGGCTAATAGTTTAAATATTGCATTATATGCAGCTGTCTTAATTGATGTTTAATTGCTCAGGAATATGTTTGTGACACTCTTTGCATTCACTTAAAAATCAAAAACCATCACTGAAATTCATGCCAGTTGATTTTCTCTACAGGAGATATATACACTGCTCAAAAAAATAA
>NW_018138391.1:0-413 GCF_001952655.1 Monopterus albus
CAGGGTTTAGACAGGAGTTAAAAAATACCAGAAATGTAAAAATGATGTTTGTCACCTTGTGGTAATAGCGAGCAATTGTAATAAAATAATATGGACAGTAACACATGAGAAATACAGCAACAAGGACACCAAGAGTCCTGGCTGCTTTAATCTCTGATTTCTTAGCAGTTACAGTCACTGAACGCTGCAGTGTGACAGCTGCAATGTGGGAGCGCATGGCACGGGCCTGAGACACAGCCACCACAAACACTCTCATATACAGAATGACAATGGCAGTAATGGGAAGGATAAACATTAATACCAAGTCAACAGCTCCGTTAGAGTTAAATACACATTGTCCATAGCAGGAATTATACCTGCCTGGTTGTTCTAGGTTATCATATAACATCAGAATGGTGTATAAAACAGCATAA
>NW_018138392.1:0-412 GCF_001952655.1 Monopterus albus
TCCAACCCCGTAGGACTTCAATGTCCCATATAGCTGCTTGAGCTAGCTGATAGCCGACGACTGCCTTTGTGGATAGGTCGGCTATATTATTACCTCTGCTCAGTTGAGTGTCTTTTTTCTGATGTCCTTTACACTTAATGATGGCCACCTGTTTGGGCAATTTCAAAACTTGTTCTAATTCGAGTAACTGTTGTAAGTGTTTTACCGGACAGCCAGTTGAAGTCACAAATCCCTTTCTCCTCCAGTGACACAAGTCTACGTGTACCGCTTGTACAGCGTTGCAGAATCTGTGTAAATGTTCACCACTTTATCTTTTGCCAACTTACATGCTTGTATGAGAGCAATGAGCTCAGCCATCTGAGCTGAACTTGGCTGTGGGAGCTAAAGGCCGAATTCCATTATAAAGCCTCAT
>NW_018138393.1:0-412 GCF_001952655.1 Monopterus albus
TCATCTGGTCAGATACATGATAGGATATATTTATGGTAGATGACTTTGTAACACGAACATCATATTTCTACTGTTTATCTTGTGATCATCACAGTGAAAGTTAAAATAGTAAAATAATGTCTGAGTGTTCTGTGTCTCCCTGGTACCTTAAACATCAGGCCTCTGGCAGTATAGCCCCCTGCAATGTCCTAGGGTTGTGTGCTGGGATTGAAAGCTCCAGAAGAAGATTATTTTGCCCCGGCAAGAAAGTTGTTTGTGATATTTGTGCTACAGTGCAATACAGTGTTGTCTGATATTTGCTGTGTTTAGCTAGGTCCATATATTTAGCTGTATGTTTAATTATTTGATCCTGATTGATCAATTCTAACATTCTCCTTGTAGGCCTCTCTCTCTCACAACTTGAGATAAAAAA
>NW_018138394.1:0-412 GCF_001952655.1 Monopterus albus
TGTCCTGGTCACATTCCTCTGGGCTGACAGTAGCACCGCTGACCCCAGAGCTCCAGCTGCAGTTATGTCTCTCTGACCCTGAGCCTCTGAACACTGGGCTGACCTCTATTACTCTCACTGACTGTTTCCTCAATGCTGATAATAAATACTATTTGTCTGACTTAGCTTCAGTAGCCAAGCAGGTAATCAATACAAAACATTTTCTGTACTGCACAAGTTCATTAAACGTGGAGCTGACACCTGTTAGTGTTTGCTGTCAGCAGGGCGCCATCTATCCTGCTCTTATTGATGGGTTCTGGGCATGGCCAGGACCCTCTGAAGCCAGGGCCGCACCACACAACACTGATGACTGTTAACGTCAAGAATAGGTTTGGTTTAAGACGGTCTCACATCACACGTTGGAAAAATTGGA
>NW_018138395.1:0-412 GCF_001952655.1 Monopterus albus
TCAGTGCATATATAAATGTGTGAGGCAGAGAGTTCATTTTAAAAATGCTAGATGCTACCAGCTACATAATCCAAATTTAATGGTGTTTCATTCATTATACCCTCCCTGAATGGCATGCACCCATGTCACTGAATGCAGTAATACATGGGATTTTTGTTTGCTTGTTTGCTTTTGTTTAAAAAAGGTCTCAAGCCCAACTCCATTAATCCTGATGACATCAGCAGCATTACTTTGTAAAGCACCTTGTAGAGCCAAAGAAGATGGTACACAACAGTTCTCACAGTCTGAGGAGTACTGTTTATGTAATGCAAGTTAAACATCAAGTGTATAATCAGCGGAGTACTCCTTTAATGTGAGACTGCTTCATTCTGTCAGTTTTCTGTAAGTTTTATCCCCATTAGTTTCAAGCCTT
>NW_018138396.1:0-412 GCF_001952655.1 Monopterus albus
GATTCCTGAAGGATCAAACTGTTGGATGTTTCAGACCAGGATCTTAGTCTTTAGTTGTTTACTGTTTTTAAATTATTTTTTAATTTAGATTTCTTTTGGGGTCTCAGTCGTTTTGCTGCAGATGACATGATCAGGTAAGTTGTCACTTTATAAATGTTCATAAAGTTTGTGATTATTTATAAAGTGACATGTTTTGTCAACGTTGTCGATGTTCACACTCCTTCCTTTTCCACCACATCAACACACAATGACTTTATCTTTTCAGCACAGTCTCCATCAAGGTTGAGGTCATTATTACCATGAAAAGTGACAGGAGCAGTAAAACTGTTTGTTACTATGATGGTTAAAGTTCACAGTTAATCCACGGTTCACATGCGTCCTTGTTATGTTAATAAAGTTTTGTCTGGTTCAT
>NW_018138397.1:0-412 GCF_001952655.1 Monopterus albus
ACCTGGTCAGTCAGCACAGCACCCCCCAGGGATGCGTGCTCTCCCTGCTGCGCTTCTCCCTCTACACCAATGACTGTGCCGCTGTTAAACTCCTGAAGTGTGCAGACAACACAACAGCCATTGGTTTCATCCAAGATGGTGATGAGTTTGCGTATAAAGAGGAAGTTGAACAGTTGTGGTGCAGTCAAAACAACACATTGCCGATCATGCTGAAAACAATGAAGATGACAGTGGCCTGAAGTAACTGTTCAGTTGCCTCTGGTGGGCACAACCGTGCTCATCTGTCCCATCGCCTCCTTCACTTTAACTTTCTCATCTTCATACAAGTTGTGTATCTTGGTTACAGTAGTGGCTGTCGAAGGCAGTTCATATGTGCAGTCTTTTGATGCGATGTGAATTATTTCAAGCAGAC
>NW_018138398.1:0-412 GCF_001952655.1 Monopterus albus
AGTCATGTGGAGGCGACAGTTCATGCAATTGTTTCTCCTTTCAGTTCTTCTTGGACATGTCGCCCCTGACGGCTGAATGAAACGCCCACCAGACAAGCCCCCAGCCTGCTGATTGAGCCATGTGGCCGTTTGTTTTCCTCCTGGAGCGCTCCTCTGGCAGCGACATCACAGCCGTGTCCCCGTTTCACTGGACACCAGCAGAAGGGAAACCACTGAGGTTTATCACTCGGCTGTATCATCATCCCACATTACCTGACCTACTTCAGCTGGGTTTTAAGATGACAGCTGGAGTTAAGAGTCTCTGTCCGCTCTGTTCCCTCGCCGCCAACCGACCTCTAAAGACAGCAATCCCTCAACAGCAGACTGGTAAACAAACATGTAAAGGTGCTTATGGTATGACATCCATTCAGCT
>NW_018138399.1:0-412 GCF_001952655.1 Monopterus albus
GAACAAATGCATTTGGAATTTAAAAGCATAATATCAAAGTTTAGTATTGGCACTGGTGCACATACAATACATATTTGTCCTGAGGAAAAAAAATAAAGTTTATTGAATCATAAATTTCAATCTGTTAAGTTTATGGGTGTCTTCAGTATTCAGCAGATGCAAACGCGCAGCCGGATGAGTGTGAGAAGACAAACCTTCTTGGAGCCGTGGACGTCTCCTTAAGGTTAGTCTGGTCAATCGAGACAAGATCACCGTTTGTTAACAAAGCTCATTTAGAAATAAAATCTTCCAAACTCAGTGATGAACACTGAATTTGAACAATAATAAACAGGGGAAAAAAATCTGTATTTATACCTTTACATCTTGTTGAATGTTAATTTTAGTCAGACTTCTTGTGTGACATCTCTTTTTT
>NW_018138400.1:0-412 GCF_001952655.1 Monopterus albus
CTAAATGACTTCTATGCTTGCTTCAACGAGACAACAAAGAGACAGCTATCAAGTTCAGATCCTCCACAGACCACTAACCACTCACACTCGCCTCCATTGATGTGCATGCTGCTCTGAGCCACATCAATATACACAAGGCTGCTGGCCCTGATGGCATTCCTCAGCGCATGCTCAGGGCATGTGCAGGGCAGCTTGCTGGCATCTTTATGTACATTTTTAACCTGTCCCCCGCCCAAGGAGTTGTGCCAACATGCTTCAAAACCACCTCCATTGTGCCAGTGCCGAAACATTCCACCCCAGCGTGCCTGAATGACTACCGCCCTATAGCACTCACACCCACCGTCATGAAGTGACTTCGAGTGCCTGATCCTGGCACGCCTGATGTCCTGTCTCCCACCCACACTGGACCCCC
>NW_018138401.1:0-412 GCF_001952655.1 Monopterus albus
CACACACACACACACACAGTATCTTCAGAACAGCATCAGAGTAGAATCCTCAGAAGTACCAAATGAATGTATATAGCCACAGAATCACTGAATGTTGATTTTTGTTTAAGGTGTCATTTAGTTCTAGCATCCGGTCAGTGATGATGCTGCTTTAAGGCAGATAGGAAACACAGAAATGCATCTGTGAGAGGTCTCTCTCTTTGCTACAGTTGAAATGGGTCTGCTTAAATATGAATAGACATTTCACAAGGAAGGAATTACTCAGCTATAACTGATAAATACACAGAGGTGAACATCTGCACGTCTGTGTGTCAGTTTTAAGTGTTCCAGCACAGTAGTAAAATGTAGAATGATGCAAATCTTTCTCTGAGGCTCCTCATTTACCACAGTTTAATATGTACAGTCAGGGAAA
>NW_018138402.1:0-412 GCF_001952655.1 Monopterus albus
GTATGACCTAATCTTATTTGACATGTCAGCTTTTCAAGCCCAAATTACCACTGTAGTATTCTGTGTTGCAGTTTTCCAAATTAAAATTATGTTGTGAAATTAGAGCCAAAGCCACTGCAAAATATCTATGCTATATGTTTAATGACATTGAACAAAAGTGTGCATTTAGAAAGACCTTACTGGACCATTAAACAAAGAAGAAAGCTAAGTAGCAGAATTTACTGTATCATACAACTTGTCGGAAGGTAGAGCAGTAACAGTGGCAGTGGTGCTGCTGCGTCTTAAGACACACCCTCTGGGTAGAGCCATGTTAGGCAAACAAGCAACACTCAGATGTGCACTAGATCTGTCATGCTGTCACTATAAACACCCACCATCAGCAGCACCAACAGAACCTCAGAGGGGGAGGGGG
>NW_018138403.1:0-412 GCF_001952655.1 Monopterus albus
CTTCTTGCTTCCTTTTTCCACTTAGACATTCTTTATGCTTTTCTACTTTGTTTAACAGACACTTTCTTTTTCTTCCTTAACTTGCTTTCTTTTTCTTCCAAGGCATTCTCTAATTCTTTTTGCAGTGCTCAAGGATCCACCCTCAGGGAACCCAAATTATTTGACCCAGACATTTAAACATCAAGACATTCTGGTCCATAGGCCTACTTTTTCCACATAGTGTCCACTATTGGTCTCTTTGGAGGTCCAACCTTCTTACTACTCTTTGAACCCATGTCTAACACAGGCCTCGTGCGCAATTATTTACAATACAGATGTCTCTGTAAGGCTTATGGTTCATTCATACCACAACCAAAATAAACGTTGTACACACAGTAGATTCCCAGAATCTTTAGGGTGGGATAGGGTGGGG
>NW_018138404.1:0-412 GCF_001952655.1 Monopterus albus
AAAAGACAAGATCATTTTAGTTTCCATTTGTTGTGCTTTTCTGAATAAATAAGGGGTGTATCAATACATTAACCCTTAAATGTTTTCTTCCAGATGGAGGAGGAGGCAATTATGACACAGTGAACAACAGTGTGGTCTCAACATCTGTGCCACAGAACTACAGAGCCCCAAATGTGTCCTTACGGCAAAGCTGGGAGATGAACTACCAAGAAGCAGCCATCTACCTGCAGGTACGAGGAACTGCAGCTGAGTTCACGTGTAGACGGCTGAGCCTTGTACTCTTTCATTAGCCTATGTTTACACCATGAACAGTTGCAGGAATTAATAAACCTGTCAATAAACAAGGAACTGCAAAATAGCAAACAAAGTAGGGATGGACAAATATGGGATTTCATTGTTAATAAGTCGTACT
>NW_018138405.1:0-412 GCF_001952655.1 Monopterus albus
CCTTAATCCACTGGGCCATATGCTGCTATACTGCCAGGGACTTTCCAGCATGATTCACTGTCACACACACGCACAGGTAGAGACCACCTGGGTGCCATGCCACACGCACCCACATACTATATCATGTGTTGCTCACACACATCGAACACACATACACACAGACCTCAGAGCCCTTACAGGGTTAAATCAGTATTTACTAAGAAAGCTGAATTACCTTTTAATTTTGAAATTGGAGGATAAAGCATGATATCTACAGTAACATCTTCATATATAGTATACAGTCTTTGACACAGAGAGACAGAATTAATAAACTACAGATGTGATGAGTTGTTGCTTACTATACAAACAACATAAATAGCCTGAACAGAAGTACTGGTACCACTTAGAGGTGGTGACAAAAGAGTGAGTAATT
>NW_018138406.1:0-412 GCF_001952655.1 Monopterus albus
AGGTGAAGAACTGTTTGGTTAAGTTAGAATTAACTCTGATGTGGATTTTTTGTGGCCTGAAAGCAAGGGGCTCATGGTAATAAATAGGGCATGTGAATTCATCATGATTTTAACAGCTTAATTGCTAATAAAGCTATCCTCTTATTGTGACTTATTCAGGAAGTGATTTCACTTTAAGTAAATCTTAGTATGAAAAAGGTCAAGTCAGAACCAGAGGGTAACAAGACCTTAAATCCAGAAGTTATGTGGAGATGCACTCTTTTATTCATTCAAATAATCCATTCAAAAAAGAAAAACAAACCAAAAATAAACCTCTTTTGCACAAAACCCTTTAAAAAATGCCATAGACATGTATAGGACATATACATTGTAAAGGAAATCAGGCTCAGTTTGAGGTCGCTTCCCATGTGAG
>NW_018138407.1:0-412 GCF_001952655.1 Monopterus albus
TGTGTGTGTGTGTCCTGTTTTAGCCACACGTTCATAACTATAATAGATTTGACTGTCAATTAACTTCAGTGTCGCAGTTGGAAAATCACTGCTGGACAGGAAGTGAAAGTGCAAACATCAAACAGTCATTTATGAAGCACAACTGTCAAACATTTGCTGGACTGGAGTGTGTAGTTGCAGCCACACTGCCGGTGGTGGAAGGTAACCAAGTACATCCACCAATACTGTACTTAAGTGAAGTTTGGAGTACAGCATTCGAGTATTTTAATTTTTTGCTACTTCAGAATTTGACTTCACTACATATCGGAGGCAATTCTTGTACTTTTTACTGCACTACATAGCCACTAGCTCGCTGTGGATACTCCGGACTACACGCTGCTGTTTTCTCACTCGGACCTTACACAGACTTTGT
>NW_018138408.1:0-412 GCF_001952655.1 Monopterus albus
CATCTCCCTTCACAAACTGACACTATATATGGTAGGTGTGTGTTTTGATTCAACAGCTTAGGTCCAACCAGAAACGTTCGGCCTCCCAGTACAAATGACACTAACAGCAAAGTGGTGCAGTTTCACTTTAGATGAAGCTCCTTCTGCAGACAAGCTGGATGTTCTTCCAGAACAGCTTTGTAGATGTAGTGTAGAGAGATAAACACTAAAGAAAATAAAGAGACATCTTGTCCAGTATCATTCAGTTTGTGTGCAGGTGTTGGAAGCTGAGTTTCTTGTTCGTGCTCTGCTGGCAGACACAGACAGTAGGTGACGTTTTTCTCTGAGACAGCTCCTTGTGGCTCTGCTTAATGTCCTTCATGTATGATGGTGGAATAAAAGGATCTGACTGTGCAACATGGTGCTCTCTATG
>NW_018138409.1:0-412 GCF_001952655.1 Monopterus albus
AACATGCATTCAGGACTGCACCATCAATTCACGTTACAGTACATGCAACAGCAAATGGTCATATGTGACCAGTCGTATACCAGGAATAACAGACATTCAAGACTACGGTATGCATTTCATACATAACCATTCTCCTAGGATGTACTATGGTAAGGTTGACAGAGGACAGGAAGGAGACCTACCAGCACAGTCCATTTCATCAGATCCATCCAGACAGTCTCCACTTCCATCACATCTCCAGAGATCTGGGATGCAGCTTCCGTCACCACACTGCCACTGGCCTTGACTGCATCCTGAAATTTGTCCTACAAAGAGAGAAAGACAAAATAAAAACAAGCTGCAAGATGGACTGCAGAATATGAAGGGCCTGGCAGTCATCTAGTCCAAGTCATTGACTGAATAAATAAAGTCC
>NW_018138410.1:0-412 GCF_001952655.1 Monopterus albus
TTATATTAACAATATAAACAACCTACGAGATCAGTTTATGTTTCTTTTCCCTGGAAGAAACCACCACCACCACTGGGACCACTGCTCTAAGACAAATGAAATAGTTAACCCAAAAGTAGATTATAAGGCATATGATACTATTATAATGCATATGATATTAAAATAATCCTGTAAATATATTTGCTAATGCAGATTACAATATTGATCCTAGAATTTCATATGTTGATAAATGTTGATAATCTAACGTCAAGCCAATCAGACCTTACACCCATACACTATTCTTGTGCAGACAGTTTAGTCATCTCATTCTGCCTGCGCACACTTCCTGTTGTTGTGAGTTTCACTCTGCACCCTCTCACAAAGCCGTACATGTGCATGTCAGGTTTGTCCAAAGGTCAAACAGATTAAACAA
>NW_018138411.1:0-412 GCF_001952655.1 Monopterus albus
TTTCAGAACACGGAGCTCCACGTCCTCACCTGCTGTCCTGAACAGCTCCAAGCTGTTAAAATGCTTGATACGCCCCTGTCTGCAGTCCACATGTAGAACTGAGCAAGACACTGAACTCAAAGGCCGTCTGCTGGTGTGCAAGTGTAAACAGGCAAAGACTGTGAAAGCCCTTTGAGTGTTTCAGTACATATAAAAGTTCATTTAGCAAATAAATGTAGTGGAGTAACAAGTACAGGTTTGCCTCTAATTCTGGAGTTCTTCAGGGACAAATTTGTCCCCATTTAAACCCATCAAAAACGTTATTTTTGATGCCAAATATGTCCCATAATATCATAATTCAGTTCTGTATTGTTTGCTCTCATAGACACTCTCAACTTGCAGTCTTTATAGTAGAGTAGGTACTTTATTGATC
>NW_018138412.1:0-412 GCF_001952655.1 Monopterus albus
ATATGTGCTGACACTGTTAATGTGAGTACCTCACCTGTATATAATACAGAGCCACTTCCTTTTTTTATTCTTGTTACTTCTTATTTTTTGTGGCTGGCTACAAATCAGCAAGCTGCATGCTGACACCAGTTTGCAACATCATGACTGTCTACAGTATGTAAACCTACTGTAGGTTTCCTTTAAATGCCCTGAAGGTACTTAAATTCCAGTTCTCTAGTTTTGTCCTTTACATCCAACTGTACATTAAAAGTCTACTCCTAAAGTTTTAAAATGAATCTTTAATTTTCCATTTCTATATTTAAGACCTGGTTCACACAACACATTTTTCCACTTATCTTTCAATGTGCCTTGGCTTCTAGTATCTAGGATTTTAACTCTTCAGATTTTGAAATATCTATCTCAGGATTTTTTT
>NW_018138413.1:0-412 GCF_001952655.1 Monopterus albus
GGCCACGGAAAAGTAGCCCATGTACTCTAGAGCGTATTGGAGGCAGGTAATATAAGCATTTTTCAGTAATGCACTATGTTGAAGAAAATTGTTACTCAGGTTGCTACTCAGGGTGTTTCACTGCACAACCTGCTGCTTCTGTCCCTCTGGAGGTCAGGGGGTGTCAGGAGACTGCTCTGAGGCTTTGAGTTCATTACTTTGTGAATTCTGCAGTGTAGCAGCCAAATGCAAGACATAGGGACTCTAAGGAATCAAGCTCAAGTGTCTCTGAACAAATAACTTGGTGTTAGAGGATTGCTTTGAAGCTATGAGGATGTGGATTTGACAGTGATGAGACTGTAAACTCTGAAGTCCAACGCCCACAGTGAAGACTGAAAAGGGCTCAGAGAAGTTTTGGTCCAACTGGTAGAGA
>NW_018138414.1:0-412 GCF_001952655.1 Monopterus albus
GTAGGAGAAAATAGTTTCAGTTATGCCGTAAAACCAGGATCCCTGACTGGTGGACTGTGAGTTTTGCTGGTTTCACGGAACATGTTGCTTTGAACCAGGCGTCAAACCGCCGCACGTCGGCCGTCTCACCTGGACCCTCAACAACCGACAGGTAACCACTGAACAGCCTGTATCCCGTCTAAACAAAACGGCAGGCAGCCTACCAGGCGAGCTCCAACAGAAACAGCTTCGAGCGTCTTCATGAACAAGTCTACAGTCACAGTGTAATTTCCAGACCTACCAGCGGTTTCACCTGTCACTTCACAGCAGCAGCAAGTTCACCTGAGCCGGTTAGACAGGAGCAGCAGGACCCGTAGCATTCCGCCATGCGCACACACACACATCCGCCTGTGGCAATACTAAACTTTGTGTG
>NW_018138415.1:0-412 GCF_001952655.1 Monopterus albus
GTTTCACAGAGAGAGAGTTTACTGTATACTTACAATTCAATTTAGTTAGCAGCTTCTCAGATAGTGCACCAATAAGCACATATAGCAATACAAACAACTTATGGTCCTAGTACTATATAAATATAAAAGATAATAATAAATCAAAAAAGATCTTCTCTGTGATGACTGTCCCATACTGATGCATTGCCCATTAGGCACTGAGGGCTGAGGATTTAATGTGCACATGAATCATTTATATACACATATTGATGTATGACTTCACATCAAATGTTGCCCAGTGGGCGATGGGTAGCATTGTTACTATTTGACACAGTGGTGAATATTGCACATTCACATCCCAAAAAGGATGTTAAGTACTCATAAAAACAAGTTACCAAACACTGAGAAGAATTCCTCATGTTACCTGCAAAAA
>NW_018138416.1:0-412 GCF_001952655.1 Monopterus albus
ACATTTCATCACATTTTACACCTGTAGGCCAAATATTAAATCAACACAACAGCTGATTGGATGATCGGAGGCAGAATCTTCCTTTTAAAAGCGGCCATGGCCACACAGGTACGGCACCTCCAGATCAAACTCTCCACTGGCTTCTGTGTTTGGCTGCTGTGTCAGCATCGCTCTTGATTTTTAAAGGTAACATTTTCATCTCTGGAGATGATTCATAGTTTACAAGTGTAGCCTATAACTGAAATAGAAATGTTGCTTGTTTCCTTTTCAGGTTCACCTTCAGGAAGAATTCCTCTATTTTTCAGCCATGAAACGGCTAATCCTCGTTCTGTGCATCATCGCTGTAGGCTATACCTCTCCTGTAAGTACCTTTCATCTGTGACCTACCATGTTGTTTAGGGCTTCACCAGTT
>NW_018138417.1:0-411 GCF_001952655.1 Monopterus albus
ATGAGTGAAAACTTGCTCATCTGCAGTAGAATTAGATCTGTGACATATATGCAGCCCAACTGTTAGTTTTGTGGTGAACCAGAACCCCTGAGTCCTAAAGACTTTTGTAAATATACTAATGGCTACAAATGCAGCCCTGGAACACAGACTGTCTCAGCAATGTCAGGTGAGTCAAGGGGGCCTGAATAGTTCATACATGTCAGTACTAACAGCAGGACAGAGGAGTGAACGCTGCAGAAGTGCATGAGACTTTTATGGACATGGAAGAAATCTAGTTTTGATGACCTTAGTGCTAACTCTGCTACAACTGTAGTCTAATCATAGGAGGTGAAGTTTGTGTTTGTTGTTTAACTGTGTTAAAGTAACAAAGTGTTCCGTCTTTTATCTGAGTTTCTGTAGTGGAAGGTGATT
>NW_018138418.1:0-411 GCF_001952655.1 Monopterus albus
ACAATCAGAGAATACAATTCATTTTTCGGATTCACTGCTTTGTTTTGCTTGTGCTGATCCCTTTCACAGCTGTGTCGATCTTACTTAGGTAAATTTAGAAGACAGCCGGTGAATCTTGGTCACAAAGATATGAAGCACAGCTCTTTAATAGGACTCGGATCCCTTCATTGCTACCAACGAGCCGTGGAACTGAATCGGATCGTATTATCACTACTTCAGTACAGAACACCAAGCTGTTTCCCCGCCTTTTCTTCTATTGCACGCTCTAGTCCAGTAGGTGGCGGTAGTAGGAGGTGGCTGTTGACCACCGCCCATAAGGTCTACACGTCAGCACCACCTTGAACCAGGGGACGGGCTCTACTGCTTTGAACCGATGTTTAGACGAACTAGTGATGGGAAGTCCGGCTCTTT
>NW_018138419.1:0-411 GCF_001952655.1 Monopterus albus
CTTGAGTATTTCTGTTTTCTGCTACTTCATGCTTCAACTCCCCTACATTTGAGAGACAAATACTATACTTTTTACTGCATTACATTTGTTTAATATCCCATTACTTTTCAGTACTTTTTGGTACTTGAAGTATTTTTGATGCTAATACTTCTATAATTGTACTTGAGTGAATGCAGGTGTAACCGAGTACTTTTACCAAAGTAAAGGATCAGTCTGAGTCCAAGTCTGGTCCTGATGGAAGTATTCCAAGATGACATTTTGGTCAGACATTCTTGATGATCTGCTGGTTTTTCCTGTACTACTATTTGACAGTTGTTTTGGAAGGATTGTTATTCATTTGACTTGAGACACAGCAGTAACACCAAAGTTTAATATTCTGCTGACTTTAGGCCTTTTCTTCCTTTCCACAGT
>NW_018138420.1:0-411 GCF_001952655.1 Monopterus albus
CATGAGACGCCCAACAATGAATCAGTCCTGTGGTTTAGCTTAACAATCAGTCTACTGATAATTATACAGCTAAGCACTTAGCTTAATTGTACAACAACTACACAAAATGACAGACTTGTTTTATTACTGGTCACCATCCATAACATTTAAGCAATGATGTCTGAAAGTTTACATTTATTACAGAGGCAAAACATATTAGTAACTGCTTATTTTCAACACACTTACATGAACAGGCTGCTTCACAGTTTTCTTCCCCAGGGCAATAAGTGGAACAGCACTGCCAAACCAGCGCATGTCTGAAGGAGGATTAAAGCCACACATGACTCTGTCACTGGATAGCTGGCTAACTATTAGCACCAAAGGGAAACTTTTCAACACTTAGGCATTAAAGCGGCATCAACCCCGATGAAG
>NW_018138421.1:0-411 GCF_001952655.1 Monopterus albus
CAAAAGAGGACTAAATTTAGTGTGACACTTTCTAGGGTGCAGGGCTCACATTATTATGAGAATACTAGAATAATACAGTATGTTGTTATGACAAAATAGCCTACAGATATTGCTAGGGACAGTAACAAAATGCCAATTTCACATTTTTTAAATGGTCATCCTGGCGTAGTTCTCTGTGTTTCTGGCCTCATTGCTGTGGTCATTGTGGTACCCCTCCTGTGGTGGGAATGTAAATCCCACACACATTGTGACAAAAGAGTAATTGATCTGACTATTCCCGAATTGGTTTTTGATTTAGGTAAAACATCTACTCTGGAAATTGATGCATGTGACTTTTTTGACTGTTCTGGGTGGCCCATAGTCAGTTTGAAGCACTCTGAACATTACATCTGTATAGTGCCTGAGCTTCAC
>NW_018138422.1:0-411 GCF_001952655.1 Monopterus albus
CTCAGGGTCTGGGAGCTGTTTAAGAGGGAAATGCATCAATAACTTATTACATCATCCACTGGGTTGGGCCTCTTCTGTCAAGGACAGGGGCTGACCCCAAGGTGCATACGTCCAGTTTAAAGAAACAAAACAAATCATGATGAACAATAATACAGAGAAAAGGTTTACTTTAACAAAACAAGCATGCTGCTCTCCAGACAGCCTTACCCTGTTGAGCAGCTCTCCATTGATGGCTTCATCTTGTTCCAGTGCTGGTGGTTCGAGGCAGAGACATTACAGTAACCAGTACTACACTCTCTGTGTTCATGATTTATTTGCTTGTCAAACCCCATTGCACTACCCTCTTTTTCTAATATATGTACTGTAGATGTAGGCTGCATAGAGTTGAACACATCCACATTACACACACTC
>NW_018138423.1:0-411 GCF_001952655.1 Monopterus albus
AAAGATTAGATTGGGAAAGCTTCTGAAGCAGCAAATAGGTGTGTGACAAATAAAAATGTCAAACTCTCAAGGATAACTAACCATTAAATATATTTATACTGGACCTTGTGATCAGATGTAATTTTTTCCCCCAAATTGCAGAGACGTACAGTTCAGCCATCACTCTTGTTGCTGGGGTCATTTAAGTGTTGTAATGCATCTCATTATATATCTCTGATGAAAATGTGCACATTAATTTCTCACCTTTGCAGCCCAGTTCTGCCACATTCAGCTCACTTGCATGTACGTTTTGTCCTGTGGTGACCACCAAGCCTCACTCCTTTTTGAGCCAGTGCAATACCATTACCAGCACTGGCTGCCAGGGGCAACGGGGATGCCTCCGGGGGATTGGCACGTAGCCGTGTGTGTGCG
>NW_018138424.1:0-411 GCF_001952655.1 Monopterus albus
CCACTTCAAACCACAGGAATGTTCAAGGTGCTTCAGAACAGCCACCGGGACATTCCAGACAGTTATTAAAGTCGTGATTGGCAGCTGATGTGACGCAGACAAAGTGGAGAGATTCATCCAGAGTTGAAACGAAAGCAGCGTTGATTGTCAGTACATCACTGACACACCCGATGATTAAGTGTTAGGGTAGGTGTGTCATTAATTTCTATGTTATTAGGTCAGATCACTGCTTTGTTCCCTCACATCAAACTGCAGGTATCAGCCGTGATTTCACGTCACCCTGTCAGACCACCGCGCTGCCAAACTGTACATGAGTCAACTTTTCATAGTATTCTGTTAGACCGAGTTTACTTCTTTCCACTGCTACTGAAACTAGAGATTTCACTGAAAAGCTGCTCAGGGTAGTTTTTT
>NW_018138425.1:0-411 GCF_001952655.1 Monopterus albus
AAAGACTTACTTATTTACTTTGGCTTTCAGTTTTACCAGTTTATTGGTGTTGATCACTTTGTCTCTATGCTGACGATGTTTAAAGCTGATTGTTATATTTACAGTACATTCAGTCAAACTGAGCAAAATCTGTCAAGGACTCTGTTGTTCTTCAACAACTAAAATATAAACAAGACAGGCTGAAAAATACCTGGTGTTGCAGACTTTTAAAGATACATTTAGTAATTTATCAGAACACTGTCGACTCTATTAAAGATCCAGTGATTAGATGCTCATTAAATGTCTTTTAAATTAACCAAATGTACTAAACGTCCTAAAATGTAGATGTAAATGTACAGTACCTGACACAGAGAGAACAAAGACAAATCCTCTGGCTATTAGACTCATAGCTGCTCCGCTCATCTGTCTGTG
>NW_018138426.1:0-411 GCF_001952655.1 Monopterus albus
ACACACACACACGATCATCTATCTGTAACGGTATTATAACTGTTTCTATCTAAATTATGTCTTTATTAATGCTTTAAGATGAATAGTCTTAAATATGAAGTATTCTTCAGTTTCACAGTTACTGTGCCATGTGGTGCCACTCATTTAACACTTAAAAAGCATTAGAGTGGACTCCCAAAATAGCCAAAATAAAAACTTTGTACTTTCACTTTTGTATGTGCCTTGCCCCTACGGGCCACTGTACTGATTCCTAGCAATGTAGTCTAGAGATAAGGAATTCCTGAATAAACCCTACTTAAAGACTGTGTAAAGACATTTGTGCTCACAGAGGGAGGTGTTGCTTTTTTGACAGATTACAAACAGTGGCTTATGTTTAATTTCTTCTTCTTCCTGACCTTTATGTGTAATCTA
>NW_018138427.1:0-411 GCF_001952655.1 Monopterus albus
TGCTGTGGCACGTGTAGTCAAATTTGTAAAGATGTTTTTTTCCCTTTTAAGTTTGCTCTGAAATAAGGTTGGTCTTATTTTAGCTTTAAATTAAATAGATTTTCATCTTTTTCCACTAACATGTATCTAAATAGTTGATTGTTAAAAAGAACACAGCTGCTACAACTAAGATCTTGGCAAAAATGTGAGGTAACACAGCTGAAGTACTGACCTCAATGATATGTGTTGTACTGTCAGGTGTGGTGACAACACAGCTCTTCTGAACACAGGTTCCGCAGCACTTGTCAGGATCAGTCTGATATTCATAACCCTGAAGACAGAAGGAGAGAGTGGGAGAGAAAAGAAAAAAGTCATTCTTTTGGGTCCATGCAAAACTGGTCCATGCCCAGGCTGGACTACTGTAACTCTTTA
>NW_018138428.1:0-411 GCF_001952655.1 Monopterus albus
AGAGGCCAGAGTGCTCATCATCAATTTTGTATATAATGAAAAAGCTATTTGACAGTTTAACATTTATGCTCCTTATAGGAAAAAAAGATACAAAAACATTTGTTCATAACTTTAGCTAAATGGTGCACTCCTAACAGTAATCTAGTGGGTGACTGGAATGTATTTGTGACCCCTAATGATGTGGGAGCAGTGTATTCTTCAAGAGAGATGGTAGTAGGGATTTTTGCTTGAACTGATAAATCATGTAATTTAGTTGATATTTGGCAAATGCATAACCAGGGGAAAAAAAATAATTCTCCAGGAGACAGCTTGTGCTAGGACAGCTAAAACAGCCCAGAATAGACTTCTGTGTCATGGGTGGCTAGTAAAGCTACCCACAAGGTTGATGGCAGACTCAATTATAAGGCCAGG
>NW_018138429.1:0-411 GCF_001952655.1 Monopterus albus
AGCCAGCTGCGGGTGAGAGGCGGGGTAAATAAAATCCATTAGTGTAAATAAGGATTTGTAAAAATAAAAATAAAACCTAAAATAAGAATCAAGGTTTCATAGTTGAAATCTTGTCATTGCTCCTGTTGGAGACAAATATCTGTGCACGCTCCTCAGACTTAACAAGGCAAATGTTTTCTCCATGTGAACTCTAGTTTTAACTGTCCCCTGCACTGCTGAAGTCGCTATGAAAGGTAGTTTGATGCTCTAAATGTCCAGTGGCACTGCACTTGGGATTGGCTGTAACTCAGCCATACTGGGCATGTACTGTATGTACTGTAGTGTGCTTACAAACAGATCTATTCCACAGTGACAGATCCATCAACAAGGAAAAGGGCAGCTTGTTTTCACAGACTAGCTCAACCATATTTT
>NW_018138430.1:0-411 GCF_001952655.1 Monopterus albus
TTATTTTTTATGTTTTACTGTAAAGCAACTTGTGATATCCTAAGTTGCAAAGAATTGTATGTGTATGTTCAAATAGCAAATCATTTATGTATCACATGGCTATATCCACTAAACACTAAGAGACAGACATTTAGAGCAAATTCTGATTTTTGTGTATGCCATCCTTTGAATTTCTTATACTGTCATTATATGACCAAAATGACCTCTGAACTGAGATACTACAAGGTTTTAAGGGCAAAAAAAATCTAAAACCATGTAAGGAAGATACCACCCATACACACCATAAATAGTACTATTCACACAAGTCAGGTAACAGATTATGTGCTTTCTGATGACTTCTGACTTCACTGCATAGTGCTCAAACACAAACTACACTCACAAACAAAGTGCCAAAAGAAGAGCAAAAGCAAT
>NW_018138431.1:0-411 GCF_001952655.1 Monopterus albus
AATGCATGTGCACTGATTCACAAACATATTGTAATACATTTGTTTATTTTCTGTATGTGCCTGTTTAGGTTCTGTCTTCTCTAGCTGTACTGATGTGCAGCTTTCCCCCCTTCCTCTCTAACCTGTCTGCCTCTGTGACACTGACAGAAATTGAGAGAGATCAGTGGGTCGGAGGTAGGTTATCACTCCTGCAGATTTTTTAGGAAGCAGAATTTAGGAGCTGCTTCCTGCAACACTGGTGATTTCTCTTGTAAAGAGTCTGTTTAGTGTAATATTCCTCCCTGCCTCTCCATCTCTTTCTCTCATCTGCTTATTCTCGTTCCTTCCATTTCCTGATGAGACAGAAAGAGAATTGTTGTGCTTCTATTCAGCCAGTGAATGCTGACAAATTAATTTCCTATTTCACCTTTT
>NW_018138432.1:0-411 GCF_001952655.1 Monopterus albus
GCTCAGTGGGAGGTACAGCGGCTACGCCTTTCACTTCAGGATCATGTCAGGATGTTTTGGTGTGATGCAGCTTCTGGATGCTCCCAGACCTAAGATGAGAAAGAGGATTTGCTGTTTTTGGTTTGAACCTCTCTTGTGCCTGATGTTAGGACCTACTGTACATTTGCTGAGTAAATAAAACGTTGTTTCCACTCTTTGTCCACAGGCCTCCATTTTCAGGCTCCAATCCCATGAAGACCTATAACATCATCCTGAGAGGCATCAACATGATCGAGTTTCCCAAGAAGATCACCAAGAGCGCTGCCAACCTCATCAAGCGACTCTGCAGGTTGTCACAGCTTCCTAAGGCTGGGTCCACGTCCCAGGTCTCAACGCTCAGATCTGACCTTGTCGTGTTGCTGCTTCCTGTCC
>NW_018138433.1:0-411 GCF_001952655.1 Monopterus albus
ACTGCCTGGCAGCAAGTGGCTGAGTGGGAAAGTAAAGACAGGAGCTGAGCCTACACACCAGGGAAAACAATAGGCAGAGACAAGACAAAGGCTGCTGCAAAATCTGCTGCAGTGCTGGTTCTGTTGGGATCAAATTAAATCTTGTCTATTTTCATTGCATCTGGTTGCTTTTCTATACTCTCAAGTGCATCTATGTTACTCAGAAATACTCTAAATCAGATAAGGGATAAAGAGATTAAGGCACATCCCTCAGTATTCAGTTTTCCTCAGTTGAAGGTGATGAGGTATTCTGGGTAGGCCTGGTCATCATGGAAGATCACAAACATGGAGGGCTGCTGCTGGTTGTCCACCAAACTGTCGAAGCAGTCAGTGGAGTCTGTGCCTCGAGGAGGGGTTGTTTGCATGGTAGAA
>NW_018138434.1:0-411 GCF_001952655.1 Monopterus albus
TAGTATACTTAGCTCGCCATATTGCTGCTTGTGGCCACATGGAAAAGCTCAAGGCATTTACAGAAGAACACAAAAATGTAGATGACTGAAGGCGTCTAACATAAGGTTCTGTATGTCCTCACTGTCCCTGTAGGTCTTCGTGTGCTGCTCTTGTCAGGATGCTCCTGGGTGGCGGTCTCTGCTCTTTGTACCTCGAGCTGCCCCCTTCTGCGAACTCTGGATGTTCAGTGGGTTGAAGGACTGAAAGATGCACAGATGAGAGACCTGCTGTCACCTCCCACAGATAACAGGCCAGGTACCAACCTGCTGTTTGCTGCATGCTCTGTTGAAACTGTCTGAGAAACGAGTGAGCAGACATGACCAATTAATGAAAGGAGTAATACAGAACAATACTGATGCATTGCAGTTCAT
>NW_018138435.1:0-411 GCF_001952655.1 Monopterus albus
TCAACACAGTGATTTATTTAAAAAAAATAAAGGAAAAAAAACATTTACCAAAGGTATTTCCACTTCAGATGTCCAGAGTTTTAATCCATAATATAAACAAATCATTTTAGATAAGTCTCTCTTAAGTTCGTCCTTAAACGCTTTAAAAACAGACGGAAAAGGAAATTTTACAAATAAACATTTCACTATTCTCTAATGTCACTGTTTCAAATCATATCTATGACATTTCTGTCTATATTGACTGACACTTAGGATGATATCAATTTATCTGCAATGAGCTAAAATCAGTCGAATCTAGATTTTTTGGTTGCTGATTCAACTACCCTTACTTACTAAATCTAAAGACAACACTCTGGGCTCTGGTAGCTTGAAATGTATATAAACAAGATTATATACTGTACTGAAGGATAA
>NW_018138436.1:0-411 GCF_001952655.1 Monopterus albus
CTGTCAGTGGCGCAGTCTTCCTCTCAGCCTCCCTCACTCACCACGTCGGGGTTGACATCCCAACCTTCTCCAACCCACATGTGAGTTCCCTTAACGCCAGATCCTCTGGCGCCTCCTTGCCATCCTCTACTTACCTCACGTACCTGTCCTGCCAGTCACTCTGCTCTCCCTGTCTGTCTTGCTTTGTTCATCTGCAAGGACCTAGGTCATTGGTGGTGCAGCCTCACTCATCAGCACACTGCACTCCACTCTCCAGTGCACCTCAGAACCTCTGACTGAACTGGTTCATCCCCTGCCAGGCTCCACTCACCGGTGCACTCCAGGGTCCCGGACCACTCCAGCTCGTCTCCGCCACCTGTTTCTCTGTCCTGCCTCGACCTTCTCCTCGCTGAGAAGTGCCCGCCTTCCAGC
>NW_018138437.1:0-411 GCF_001952655.1 Monopterus albus
TCTCAGAAAACTAAATCATCCTTATATGTAATAAAAATACAGAAACTCACTTCTGATTGAAATACAAACAATCCATCATTGTCTTTATCTAAATCAGAACTACACAAAGATTTTACACAAAACTATCAATGCCTTAAAATTAAAACATGGATCTTCTATATTTTGAATATAATACTTAACTAAACATTGATTAGACATTGATTTTAACAGTAATTATCAACTAAACCTTAACATTTAGGCTTGAAACCATCATTTTAACTTTCTTAATAACCTCTGTCTCTTCATCCGTCAGGATCGG
Organism: Monopterus albus; assembly: GCF_001952655.1. Taxonomy (NCBI): domain Eukaryota; kingdom Metazoa; phylum Chordata; class Actinopteri; order Synbranchiformes; family Synbranchidae; genus Monopterus; species Monopterus albus. Next base: position 299 of record NW_018138437.1, read on the forward strand.
AGCATGAAGCTGCCAATGTTGTTGTGGGTGAACTCAATTACATAGCCAGACGAGGATACGTAAAGAAACATCGTCTCTTTATTAATCACTGACAAGAACAAAAATGATACAAG
>NW_018138438.1:0-411 GCF_001952655.1 Monopterus albus
CATGGTTCCTCATGCTGTTTCACAGCTTTTGCATGCACAAAAGACTTCTCATCTTTCAGTGCAGCGTTGGTTACGATACCATACAGTGTTACTTGAAATGCCAATTATAGCAATTTCACATTGTAATGTCTTAATGTTTTAATGTTTCTCAGGGCAATGCAGCAGCTGATGCAGCAGCTCGAGGGGAGGTTGTTCACTCACTCCCTTTCCTTTCTCTCTTGACATGCAGTCACAGGCAACGCCGACAGAGATGAAACAGTGGCGTGCTGCCGGTGCCACATTTCGGGGGGGTGTGGCATGGGCCTGGCCCCGAAAACAAACCTTGTTTGCCATGTGCTCTCTTCCCTTTTTATGCTAGGTTGAGACCACGTATCAAGGGGGAGTATGTGTTGTGAAGAAACAGGGCTCAAT
>NW_018138439.1:0-411 GCF_001952655.1 Monopterus albus
CCCCTAGTTGCTCCTGGTGATGTCACCATTGTGTGAGCGTTTGTGTAGGTGAAGGGGAAATAGTGTAAAGTGTTTTGAGTGCACATCAATGCATAGAAATTATTATATAACCATACCATTTACAGTATCTGTGCAGTCATCCAGTCTGTATTTACGTCAGCAGCCAAATTGCCCACTTACTGTAGATTCTCTACAGTAACTCTTCAGTTTCCTTCACACTACCTTCCCTGGTCTTCTACAGATTGCTTCTCAGACCTCGACTCAGACTGTCCTTCTTGAAACAGTTTCTCCTGTGTATGAACTCTTACTTGTCTCTTGGATCTAAACAGTTGTTTGCTCTCCGTTGTTCCTGTTTGCTCGTCACTGCCTACTGAACCATTCTGCCCCTGACCTATGATTGTGCCACTAGAA
>NW_018138440.1:0-411 GCF_001952655.1 Monopterus albus
TGAGCAGGATGAGGTTGTTCTGTGTACAGGCTGCTGTCTAGTGGGGCTGAGTTTCCCCTCGGTGTGCCTCCGTGGTTCTGCTGCCATGCCTGCCCCCCTCCGAAGGGCTTCATTACCACGGCAGCAGCCCTACCGGAACCTCAACAGTACCATAACTGGTGGCAGCACTTCCCCATCAACAGCTGCCACAGCAAACAAAGCTCTACTGTGTCGCAGCACTAATGGACTGGTAGTGCCTGGGCCTTCAGTGCCATGTGAGCCTGGCCGGTCTCTGCCAGAGGCCCAGACATGAGCCTCCTCAGAGGGGATGTGGTTCTAAAGCAGTGAAATTCACCAGCACTAAATGACAAACTAGTACTGACAAACCAATAATGACCCCGGCCTCTGAGATGTGCTGGTTATTCTGTGCAG
>NW_018138441.1:0-411 GCF_001952655.1 Monopterus albus
AAAACATTCTGTGTTGTTTGTGACCATTTTATGTCTCTTTCAATCTGTCTGTCTTATTCCTACATAGGAGGAGTAGGGTCCTTTTTCATCTCAGTGTGCAGGGACCTGTTGTCTCATAATTCAGCCATATATTTTATAGCAAAAGTGTTTATTTTGCATAAATGCTTCTTGACTTACAATTTCTAAAAAATTATTTTCTCAACCAAACAATTTGTGGCCATTAATGTATTGTGACATCCATTTAATACTGTTATCAAATTAGTGTTACTGTCATATTTGCATCTGTCTTTTTCCCCTCCCTGAGGAGGTTTATTAAGTTTACAAAATTTATTTCAATCTTCATCAGAAATAAAGCCTATGCCTCTTGAACGCAGTTCTGTTTTTCATGTCTTTGTGCTGTTTTGTTTCTCT
>NW_018138442.1:0-411 GCF_001952655.1 Monopterus albus
TCTCCATTTGAACTGTAACTGTATTGTAATAAGAGGAGTTAGAATTGATGTACCAGCTTTTGCTGGAAAGCATAACAGTTATATTGTGCCCTTGTGAGTGTAGAGCTTTGAGTAAAATATCCATGTTTATCCAGTGGCTGCCTTCACTAGGGAAGACCAAGATGTTGCCAGCCTGACAGACTCTGGGAGTGAAGATGAGCAGCAGCAAAGCACTGTAGCAATAGATCAGCTTCATCTGAAATGAAAACAGTAAATAGTCAATTAATAAATTCAGTTCCAGTTAATGTCAAACTAGAACAAAAATCCAGTGCTTCATAATAAAGCTGCAGGGTGCTGTTGCTGCATGAGTGTCTTAATAGGATACTGGGGTGACTGTGGCACAGGAGGTAAAGAGGTCAACGGTTTGATTCC
>NW_018138443.1:0-411 GCF_001952655.1 Monopterus albus
CCAATTCTCTTGGATGGAAGTCATGTAACTATCTTCGCAAGTGGATCCCGGACATTTATCGATGCTGATTTTGGCCTCAGTGTCACATACAACGGATGGAGTACAGTGTCTATCTCTGTCCCTCCAAATTACAGGTATCTTCCTTTCACCACACAAATCTGGTTATTGTGATGTTCTGATTACTCACGAATTTCACACAGTTGCCTACAACCTCAGCAGCCAGGAGCCCGCTGGCCAAGTGCCGACTATATCAATAACACTGGTTTTATGTCAGTTGTATAGTAAAATTCCTTTACTTGGTTTTGTCTGTGCAGATTTTCAGTCATCCAGGTCATAGTAAGCTGAATAAAACTTCGAAAAAATCAACTGGAATAGGTTTCTGAAAAACTAGAAACCTAGTCCAGTTGATTT
>NW_018138444.1:0-410 GCF_001952655.1 Monopterus albus
ACACAAGACAGGAAACTAACCAAAATAGAAGCACCAAAAAGGAAGCAGGACCACAAACCATGACACCTTTTTCATGCTAAACATTTTGACATGTAATTGCTGGACAAACAGATCCAACTTTTCACATTAATAATAGGTGCATGCTATTTAGGTGTGTCCACTCCAGTGCCCTGATATGTACATGCTGGCTTACTTCTGTGTTATCACCCCACCCACACTACTTCTTCTTCTTGTTGCTTTGATTGACAGTTGGCAAACCAATGCCATCCACGTTTCATTACACCTGACCCTATATCAATGGTATCAGTTACACCTGTGCTCTTGACAAGTTCAAGTGCCTGCTATAAAAATGGTTTGTTATCAGTGATAGTTTAATAAAGCAATAAAAAAGGTGACAAACTAAGAAATTT
>NW_018138445.1:0-410 GCF_001952655.1 Monopterus albus
GCTGAGATGGCACACATCCCTCAGAGTCAGGATGATCATCAAATGACCATGGAGGACAGCGAACACAACTTCCAGAACACAGCTGATGATATCCAAATGGTCAGATTTACTAAGCCCCTCTGTTCACCTGTTTTACTGTCACCTTTTTTTATTGTCTCATCTTTTGTTTTTTCTAAAACCTCAACAATATATTCTCACCCTGTGAATTCATTGAGTCTTAAAGATCAAAACATCTCAATGTGTTATAGTTAAAACAGTGTTAGAGTTCACCAGCTGTGAACAGGCAGTTTTTCTGTTGTATTGTAAAAAGTTTGCTGATCATTTGTTTACTTCTGTCTCTTTTGCATTTTCTCTCCACATTGTGGCCTGCTGTTTTCTGATTTGTATCCTTGTGTCCCTCTGCAGGATGT
>NW_018138446.1:0-410 GCF_001952655.1 Monopterus albus
TTTGCTTGAGGAAGATAATGAGGACAGAGAAAGGTTTTACAGGAACATGTCTCTTTACATTACTACCTTTGTTTCAGCAAGGGCTTATTAGGTGTTTGTTAGTTTGAGTCATTCCTCATATGTTTGATATCATATTGACCAGGGTTCAAATCCCAGCTATGACAGCAAAAGCATGGTTTATCCAGTGCTTCAACACACAAACATACCTGTTGAGAACACAAGCACCGTGTTGTCCCAGAGCCCTTCCTGCTGCAGAGCCAGAGTAATGTTGCCCACAGCCTCGTCCATGGCCGACACCATGCCTGCGTACAGCCTGCGGTCAGGGTCTTTGATGAAACTGTAAGGTGCCGTGTAGCGTTCTGGCACCTGCAGGGGGTCATGGACTGCCTGCAGCGCCACATAGAGGAAGA
>NW_018138447.1:0-410 GCF_001952655.1 Monopterus albus
GGCAGGTCCCTGCTAGTGGGTCAAGCCTCGTCTTCCTGTGCCACTGTTCCCGTCTGCATCAGCGTCCTAGACAGAGAGCGCAGTATAGTTAGTTACATTATAGATTAAAATAATAGTGTTTGCAGATTCTAAGCTACACACAGGGACTGTATTTAAAAACATCTGACTTGAGCTGCAACTTCTCTGAGCTTTTAGCATCGGCCCCTCCCTGTCACTATAAGCCACAGTGACAATAATGTTTAATCTGATGATAGTGTACTCTTTAAAGGCAACACCAGACAGAAAGAAATTATGAAATACAACTTTTCCATCTTCCTTACTTTTAATAATCATAATATTGTTCTTATTTGTTGTCACAATTTGTGTTATCCATATGGCACTAGTGTGAACAAATCCTCAGTAACTGTTGA
>NW_018138448.1:0-410 GCF_001952655.1 Monopterus albus
GTTTGAAAAACGTCTGACCATAGTATCAAAACCTGAAAATTGTAAGGTTTATCATTTCAGTCCATAAAAGCCATTGCTTTTGATATGTCAGCAGAGTGAGACTGCCACATTATTGATTACCCCTGCTTTGTTTTACCAGGTGCAGCTCAACAGGACTCTATCTAGTAGTCAGTATGTTATTCGCACACAACCCTCCAACATCTGCCTGTCCACGTTGGAATGCGCTGCTGTCGCCCTGTCCATCCTGGAGCAGAATGACACTATACAAGAGGTGAAGTGTGGAAGCATCAGCTGTTCTATTTGTCCAATACACTCACCGGCCACTTTATTACATACACCTGTACAACTGTATGCATGTATGTGCAACACTTCCGCCTTAACATCTGATACATTTATGACAATTTCACCAA
>NW_018138449.1:0-410 GCF_001952655.1 Monopterus albus
CACCGCACCACTGTCGCCTCCCCAAAGCACACCTATTCATCCTTCAAAAACCCTGCAAAGGCCTACATATAAAATACATCTTTTTTAAATTTTATGTAACATTTTGAAATATTTTCTTTTTATGAAGTGATGTTGATAAATTAATATGAGACACCTCTTCTGTTCAGGGTCAAATTGACCCAAACAGTATCTTTGTAATATAAACATGCAGGCGGAGGTTGCAAATCTGTGAAATTAACCATTTTCATTTTACATGTTGATTACACCTATTAAGGCAATACATTTCATACCAGTAAAATACCTTTAACTGTTGTTTTTAGATTTTTTTAACTTTACAATGGGTCTATTTGACCTGCAACATAACATGAGGGTTAAAAAGTCGCGTGTTCTTGGCAGTGAGAGAAGTTAAC
>NW_018138450.1:0-410 GCF_001952655.1 Monopterus albus
GTGTTTTTGTATGAATAATGTCTTTGCCAAATGTTAGCTGTCAGTTGTAAGATAGAATGACATTGTGTGACACAGATGTGTAGCAAAGCTCATACGGTGGGAAGACAAAAACAAAGTTGGTCTCACAGAAACATGTGAAGCACTTGTTATGTTATTTATTGGGCCAAGTAATTTAGAGACATGTTCCATAAGGTAGGAAGAAAAGTAGAAGCATTAGGATATGGTCTTTGTTCTACTCTGTATGATCTGCATGCAGAAGTCAAGCTCCATAATAAAGCCTGCAAGTGAGAACTGACTGGCTGGCCTGAATCTTATCAACCATCATCTCCTTCACCTCCAGTGATTCTTACCACCTCATCGTTGCTGGGGTGATAAGGATTCAACATAACCTAGCTCTAGTTCTGGACCTT
>NW_018138451.1:0-410 GCF_001952655.1 Monopterus albus
CCCCCCACCCCCCAACCAGTAACAAAAGGAACTCGTATGGCAGACTTAAGGGCGTGGGGCTCACTCTTGATGCTGCATCGACAGTGAATTTAGGACACCAGATTGTGAGACATTTATGTTTTTGGACATGAGAGGAACTCATAAGGATGAAGTATGTCACTACACATACAGAGCACTCGAGAGATGCCGACTATAGAAGTAGGTGATTTGGAATTTGATGGCATGCAAGGTGACACTGTAGCATGTGGCCAACATTGGCAAACCTTTAGTCCATTTTCTTCCACAAGGAGCCTTAAATTTGAAGGCAATTTGAAGAGAGAATTTGCCGAAACATGAATTTGCAACACAATTTGAAGTTTTGTACACGTGTGCGTGTATGTTTATTAAAGCAGACAAACAGCAAAGAATAC
>NW_018138452.1:0-410 GCF_001952655.1 Monopterus albus
TTATGCTTCTTCTATTCTGTTTAATTAGAATATACTGCTAAGCTGTTTATTGAGTTTGGGCAGAGTAAATGCACATCGCAGTAAATCTTCAAGACATAAATGCCTTATTGGATAATTTTGTGTATTTCTAATAACACATTTAAAACAAACCAAAAAGTGTGATTTGCAAACTTGCACATTAAAATATGAACCACTACTTCTTTGCAAAACAATTTGACCAATCATCAGACAGAGGTGGTACCTGTGGGACATCCAAACTCATCGCTGCCATCAGGACAGTCAGCATAGCCATCACACACCCACGTGTTGATGATACAAACTCCAGAGCCACAATGGAAGCAGTTGGGGGCACATGTAGAGGAACTAGAGGGCACATTGTGGGGTGTTACACCACCTGCAAGATAAAAAAA
>NW_018138453.1:0-410 GCF_001952655.1 Monopterus albus
ACCAGCCATGATCAATGATTGAGCTGATCAAAAACATTAGCGCAGCCAGCCAATAACTCAGAAACAAAGCAGCTTCTGTCTCACAACTGCATTAAAGCATTATATCCCTTTGCAGTCAAATCATATGTCCTTTCACAACTTCATCCTGGTATCGCCTACTGGCTACATCGAGTCTTAAGTAATGAAGACTTTGTCATTTAGCCCTCTTCTTGTGCAGTTAGTCATATAAAAGAAAATTAAAGAAAAAATGAAAAGCACTACATACAGCCGACCTGAGTGTAACTCCATGTAAACCTAGACAAGCAAGCAACACAAATAAGTTGCTCTACTGCTTTGAAATGCCAAACAGGTCTCAAATCACTAAAGGAACTGCCACGTGGCTCACAATTAATCTGATTTTAAAGGCACAG
>NW_018138454.1:0-410 GCF_001952655.1 Monopterus albus
TAACCTTAACCAAGTGTTTTAATCATCCAGATTTAACAATACCTTGACCATAACTCTAACCCTCTCCTAGCCGTCAGGCTAACAATAAAATAACCCCTCCTTTCTGCTCCTTGCCCTTCCCTCCTGTTTCCTAAAAGTATGATATAGACTACAGATTCCTGGTTGGTTAACCATCAGGTGCAGGACTCTGTGCAGTGCCCAGTGTCTACACTGTTCACATTTTGCTTCAGGATACAACATTAAATACAAATGTGTACTGTTATGAATTTATTTCAAATACATTTTAATTGATCTGTCTCTGGTCTTTGGATTGCCCAATAAATAAATAAATAAATAATGCAGTAATTTTAACCTTTTCCATTCTCTTACATCCTGTTAACTTGGCAACACCTGCACAGTAGATACTTGTA
>NW_018138455.1:0-410 GCF_001952655.1 Monopterus albus
CTATCTTTTTATCAATGTGAATCTACACCCTGCATTAGCAATGCATTTGTGCAGAGGAGGCGGAGGACTAATGAGCAGCAGTTCAAAATGTGAAGGCTGGGACTGCGATCACTATGTTCTGACAAATTATATCTAGAACACATACTGGCGACCTGCCTCTTGTCTAAAGGTCGCAATTAAATGCTTAGTGCTGTAAATAATTTCTCAAATGACTGCTAACTGCAGCAGCAGATGTACGTAGGCGTCTCAGTCAGGTCACGAGTCACGTAACTTGTCTGTGGCGCTACTGAGTTTCTTTGTACTCTGTGTGTTTTTGCATGTGTGAATCTATTAGCAACAAGACTTAAAATAACCTCCACTGCAGCAATCTAAAGTCAGCATTAATGGGTTTGATCTCCTGCCAAAATATC
>NW_018138456.1:0-410 GCF_001952655.1 Monopterus albus
AACATTGCCATTGTTGAGAGACGCAACAACCTGCTTCAGGCTGAAGTTGAGGAGCTCAGGGCTGCTCTGGAGCAAAATGAGAGAAGCCGCAAGCTTGCTGAGCAAGAGCTGCTGGACGTTAGTGAGAGGGTGCAGCTACTGCACTCACAGGTAACACACACTTACTGTACCTGGAGTAGTTCTTTTCTGCTACTGTCAGTTTACTGAGGAGTTCTATCATAAACATTTGTATCTGACCAGAATACCAGCCTGCTAAACCATAAGAAGAAGCTGGAGGCCGATATGTCCCAGCTTCAGACAGAAGTGGAAGATGCAGTGCAGGAATGTAGAAATGCTGAGGAAAAGGCCAAGAAGGCCATTACTGACGCTGCCATGATGGCAGAGGAGCTGAAGAAAGAGCAGGACACCAG
>NW_018138457.1:0-410 GCF_001952655.1 Monopterus albus
GGGAGATTATATAGTGGGGACCAATATGGTTTCACACTGCAACTGTAACGACACTAAAATGCATTTCCTGTAAGGACGTGTGACTGAATAACCAGACCTCGCATTTCAGTTCAATCATATTGTGCACAAATCTAGCTGCAAAACAAGAACATGACTGTTTTTGTATTTCTGTCCTTAACAATCAATCATGTTGGGATTGACCTTATTATTTTATTTCCCCTAGAAATGTCCTGTTTTCCTTTTTAAGTAATTTTCAAAGTGCAATTTTTCTTTTATCCTCGTGCATGGTGTGGATCTTCTCTGCCATTAATGCCTGCGTCCACGCACAGTGTTAGCTAGCCTTCTTGTAGTGCACCCTGCCTGGGCTGTGTGGTTTGAACATGGCATGCTTGTCAGCATGTTTAGTGCCC
>NW_018138458.1:0-410 GCF_001952655.1 Monopterus albus
TTAATGACTTCAACCTAAGTGTATGTAGACCTCTGAGTTCAACTGTAAATGCAAGTGGAGTAACCTCTACTAAAGCTACCACTGTTGTTCAAGTCATCTCACCTAAATTACAAAATGTTATTTTCTAATACCATGATGGTGTCTAGGCATACTAAAAGCTTTAGTTTAATTTGCCTACGTAGGTTTTAAGATACAGTATATATCTCGGGGTTTCTGCCCAAAAAAACTGAGAATTTGAATTTAGTTACTGCAACATTAAAAATCACATTGTAATAAATTAAATATAATTTATCCACATCTTACTCCAGAAACTTTAAACTTGGTACTCTGGATAACTTATCAGGACTTTTGAATGTACAAAACCCAGCTAAAGAGAAAGCAGTATGCTACCATACAGGCCAGTGAAAAAA
>NW_018138459.1:0-410 GCF_001952655.1 Monopterus albus
GGAGAGAGAGAGGAGGAGCAGCGGGTTCTTGGGTTATTTTAGTTATTCCGGTTAATTTTCTCATTTCGGAGGAGGGGGCAGGTAACTTTGCCCCTCCATTTTTAGGGGTTTCAGGGTTGGTGGAACTTTGAGGGGTTGCGTTTGTTGGTGAGGAAGTGTGGTGTTCTTTGTGTGGTGGGGACGGGTTTTTGCGGGTGTCTGATTTTCGTTTTTTTCTTTGTCCTTCCTCGTTGGTTCTGCGGCTTCGTGGTGGGAGAGGATTTGCGGGTTTATTGGTGTGTTGAATATTTATATTTATTTCATTCAGGGTTGCGATTGTTGTTTGGATCACTTCCTGTTTGAGGTATGGGAATCTGCGTTTGGTCCATTTTAATGCAACATTCCAGGCTGCTTGGGTTTCTTCCTTTGGT
>NW_018138460.1:0-410 GCF_001952655.1 Monopterus albus
ATGGGTCTGTCTGAGGAGTGGATGTTATTCAGCAGTGGATGTCAGAGCAGCAATCACTTTGTCACATCAGTTAAGTCCTTTATTTTTTTAAAATTAAAACAAACACATTTCTCTGCTGAAGTAGCTCTAACCAGTACTACACACTAACAATGTATTAGGTGGCAGTGTGAAAACAATGTAACCTCGTGAAAAGGAACACTGGTAAATATAAATGTATGGATAATTACTGCCTGAACCCCTTTGGCTTTAAGAGACTTGATAGCAATGTTCAACTCAGGTACACTAGAGGTTCAGTCTCACTTCTCTCACTCTGTCATTTTCAACTATACAAAGCAGCTGTTTTCACCAAAAAATACAGAAGATGGCGCTGACAGCAATGGCATGCCTTGGTTACTTGTGCTCTCTTGTGT
>NW_018138461.1:0-410 GCF_001952655.1 Monopterus albus
CTAATTTATTGAGATGCACCTGTATAAGTGGTGCAACTACAGGGCACCCGCCCCCCCCAACCCCAGGTTCACTACACAGAACTTGGTTCACTAAGATTTGATTAATCAAAATTTGGTAGGAATTTATGCCAGTTAAGTACCACATCGTCGGCTTCTCTGACCTCCATATTGTGGCTCCTGTAGAGGGACTCCACGTCCAAATCTGGGCTAGTTGTAATACCCAATTGTTATATATGGAGCGCATTTGTTGTAAATGTGTGTTTTATTAAATTATTTTTATTTTTTCAGTGTGAGAGCTCAACAACAAATGTGTGGGTTAAACCAGACATGCACTGGGAAACACACAGCCTACATGTTTGATCGTCAAAGGTGAACCCCTGTCTGGTACAGCCGACTCATCGTGACCACAC
>NW_018138462.1:0-410 GCF_001952655.1 Monopterus albus
CTCCTCCTGTTTTTTCATCTCTTTGTCATCCTTTATGCATATATAACGTTCAACTGCTCAGAATGGTAATTTGGGTGCTCAACTCTTAGTCAAACTGAATCTGGCATGTTCTGACACACCAGTAAATGGACATATGACCTTAAATAAAGTGGTGTATGCACATGCTGCGCACACGGTTGAGTGAAGACGCAGGTGCAAAGACAAAGTTATTAAACCTTGTAATTTTCCTGACATGGCAGCTTAAATATTTATCAAGCATGACACTGCAAACGGCAAACACACACACACATGTACTTCTGTCTTTATGAGGACATAATGGATTCCATACCCCTTTAACCATCAGAATTAAATGCCTAAACCTAACCCTTACTCTAACACTAACCTAAGCCTAATTCTAATCTGAACCCTAA
>NW_018138463.1:0-410 GCF_001952655.1 Monopterus albus
TTTTTTTGTCTACATTTGTTACATGCAATATCCACATATGTTTGTAGATTCTAATATGTCTGCAGGGGTCCATAAAAGCAGAAACAAGTTTCCTATCAGAAACTCGGTTGATATTTTACCTTGAGGCTGGGAAACTGGGCCTGAAGGTGTTTCCTGTACCCACTTTTCTGCAGCTAGCACCGTCGTCACCTGTACATGAAACAAGATCGGAAAGATTAAAGATGATCTAACACATTTATCTCTACAGCAGACAGACATCATCCCTTTTCCTTATATTGTCAGCTTTCTCTCACCTGCAAAAGTTGTAAGCTGTACTGTCTTTTGTGACCAGTACTAATCAAAACAGGAATATGTAACTGACCTGACAAAATGTAACAAAAACTAACCCAGAATAAATTGGACGCAACAGT
>NW_018138464.1:0-410 GCF_001952655.1 Monopterus albus
ATAACTATCACAAGTATAATAATTTTAAGGGCATAGTCTGGAACGCTATGGTGGTGAGAACATTGGGAGTTGGAAACAAAGAGAAGATACTTCAGGTAAGAATATAATAATTAGATGATAAATATCAGCACAGTACTTCCTCATGACAAAAATAAAAACATCATTTTTTGTGTACATGGTTGAAATTTGAGACTGTACAGGTGTTGATAGCATGCACAATATAGGACATTTGATTGACCTATAAGACACAGCAAAATATGGCATAGGCAGCTAGAGGGAGGTAAAGCAACAACCCTCATTTCGTCGTAATCATTTGTACCCATTAAACTGACACTAAAAATGCAAGGATATTTTTTAGCGGACACAGTGTTAGGGTTATTTTATATAAACAAACGGACTGAGTAGACCGA
>NW_018138465.1:0-410 GCF_001952655.1 Monopterus albus
TCCATACCTTTACTACTCTGACCTGTGATGACACCTTTTTCACCACCAGAGGCAGTGATGGAGGCATTGGCTGCTGGTGTAAATGTAAGTGTAAATGTGTTGTTGGTGACCAAAGAGGAGGCTGCAGTGGCAGAAGCAGAGGCAATGAGGCTGTACAGTCCTGGGGTTACAGGCCCACAGTGGGTGACAGCCTGAATGGAGGCATCCTCACGGAGATGGCATTGGAAAGACTGGTCAGGCTTTACAAGCAATTTCAGCAGTGGGTGGTGGAATATTCTGAGCAACCATTGGGATGGGCGTGCCCTGGGATGGTGCACAGGATGTTCTGTGTCGCCTGTTCCTTGTTTCTCTCTGTGTGCCAGTTTGAAATTTAAATGCTGATGTCTGGGCCTGCAGCCTCACTGTTCACA
>NW_018138466.1:0-410 GCF_001952655.1 Monopterus albus
CACATGTATCCACTTAGTATTCATTCACATAGACAGAAGGAACATTTCATGAGACTGTGGCTGGAAACATCCCGGTTTAAATATGCCGAGGTGACGCGGAGGCAAAAACAGAATATCTGAGCTGACTGTTGTGTCGGCTCCTCCCGGAGCTGGTGACACTGAAACAACTAACAGAAAACTCAACCAATGCTAGTAAAAGATTTTTGAGATGCTACAGTTTTTCAGTTTCTAGGAATGATTCCAAAATAAATGGAAGAATGTTTTCCAATTCTGCCAATCACTGCAGCTTTCTGCTTAAAAATAACCTGTTTCAGAGCCACTTATACAAGAGAACATCAAAATCAGGCCTCAGTCTCTGCAGTCCGCTGTAGCCTGTTTCTGTAATGCAGAGATAATAATAATAATAATAA
>NW_018138467.1:0-410 GCF_001952655.1 Monopterus albus
TTAGACAGGTTGTAAACAAGCCAACAGCTCAGTCAGATTAGGTGAGAGGCTTTATTTAGAGGTAAAACAACGTGAACACACCTTCCTCATTGCACTGGAACTGTGGGCGCACAACTACAGTATGTACAATAGATAACACGGATGTTGGTCTGTAAAACTTTGATGCTTAAACAGACAGATCATTTAACCCTTTGCCTTTATTTCCTCTCTGTGAGTTTGGCTCACCTGATCAGCAGACCACACATTTTTCTTACCCCATTGGATCGATCGCCCCATGTCATCACATCACAGCAATTCAAGTCCTGACTACAATCTAATTACCTTCAACTTTCAGGTCAAAGTCAGGGCACAAAACTAATAGTAATAATAGCTTATACTAAAAATTGGCCAAAGGTTGAGCTGCAAAAATG
>NW_018138468.1:0-409 GCF_001952655.1 Monopterus albus
TTTGTAAGCATAGTAAACAAAGCACCAGTTTCCTTGAAGGTGTATCCTGATTTAATAAATGTGCAACTAGTCAAACTAGGCTTTGTTTGTCATTTTTCCTGTTAATAATATATTGTTTATTCACATGGAATGAAAACAGCCCAGACATAAGACACTGATATCTGTGAGTCTATCTAACCATGTACTAAAACATACCTTTACTGACATCACATATCCTTTCACTCTTGTGTCTGTGTTTGACTTTCATTACTGGCAACATGTCAGCCTACACCTCTCCCCTCTACCTGGCTGATAAACCAGTGACTGCCTCCCTCCGTCCTTTCTCACTACCGATCTGCAAGCCTGCCTGCCCACAGCTCAGTTTGTCTGTACCTTTATCGCTGTAGTCGTCCACCAGCACCACCTCATT
>NW_018138469.1:0-409 GCF_001952655.1 Monopterus albus
AGACCAACAAAGAGAAAATACAGTGAAAAACAAAGCAGGGCAATCCACGTCATCTCCAGAGGGTATGCTATCTGACACTGTTAAGTAACTGTTATCCATTCAGTTACAACAGGTGTTTGGTGATGTGTCTATGGTGGCATGAATTGATCTCCAGGGCTGATACATTCTTTTAGGCACAAAATAAAGGTAGTATATATGATAACAGCAACAACAGGGAGTGAGCATACCATACCTGAGGTGTTTGGAAACATGCCACCTGGTTTAGAGGTGTACATGACTCCTGCAGGGGTCCAGCTCTATGTGCTGCTACTGCAGAGGGAGTCACCTCAGGAACTCGCTTTATAACAGGAGTAATAAAGCTGAGTGGGAGAAAGAAGGAATAGGTGTGAGTGGGCAGATTTTTTTTTTT
>NW_018138470.1:0-409 GCF_001952655.1 Monopterus albus
AATAAACACTTTGACCTAATTCAACATGTAACCGCTGCCAGAAATCGTCCTGCATTTCATTTTGTCCTACTCTTCTCACTACAGCCCAGAGTGACAGCCTACAACTAAACATCTGTCATGAAGGGAAAAGACTTGTTTCCTGTCGTCATCTGACCTCTCACTGGTTTCCTAATCCTGTAACATGGCCTGTAAACTGATCTGCTTAAATATGTTCAACAGAGATTTGGTTCAAGAAGTTCAAGGAAATTTGAGACATGTCAGAAAAAAGCTGCTGGCTGAGAGAAGAAAAGAGGAGGAGGCGCCAGTGGAGAGTACGCAGTCCACACACGTGCACTGAGGCAGATACTCACGTTTAACCCTCTGCTGTGTTGTTCACTAGGCGTCTGGATTTTGGTGTATGTGCAGCCAG
>NW_018138471.1:0-409 GCF_001952655.1 Monopterus albus
TTTTTACCTGTCGTCAGTGAGAGGACGAGAAGAAGGAAGCTCTTCATGTTGTTCCTCTGTGAAGCTGAAGTTTCGGTGTGATCACTGAGCTCCAGCTATTTGTGTCGACTCCTCTTTGCATTTGTTGGTTTCATCTCCGGCGTCTGTGCAGCTATGTTTCCTGTTAATATTTTAGGTTAACCATCCTCTTCTTATCTCCTTCCTCTTTCTTCTTCCACTGTCACTGAGTTTGTGTATATTAGACTACTATGATAGTAAGTCTGCACCATTTTCATGACTGGTCCTGACTCCAGCTTTTATTTTAATCTAAATGCAGTGTATTAAAGCCCAAACCTTAGCATTTTAGTTAAAAGTGAAGATAAGAGATCCATGCCTCATCTTTCATTCAGATCAACCAGTCCTCTAAACC
>NW_018138472.1:0-409 GCF_001952655.1 Monopterus albus
TTCAACAATGTAATGACTACTGACTAAGCATCAAAACTGAACTTCAGCAAAATAGAAGTTTGTTATTAGTAGACTTGTCCATTCTCTCTAGGTCTATTGTTTATATAGTTTACAGTTCATAATCGGCATAGTTATGTCTTCAAAGCAGGAATAGTGTAAGTGAAAATGAAGTTTTTTGCCCCGAGAGATGAAGCTGTTTCTATTGTTATAGTGTAAAAAAGACCACATATGTTTTGCTGTCAAATGATTGTTTTATTATAATTTCATTGTGTGTGTGAACTTTTATTTGTTCTCCTAAAATGCCTTGGTAGTAACCCCTGTTACCAATATGAGAGCCAGCACTAGTTGTCATAGTTCTAATTCATAAAGCCAGCAGGAGGCATAATTACCCTCTGTTTACATGTCTCCT
>NW_018138473.1:0-409 GCF_001952655.1 Monopterus albus
ATACACACGACATTTCACTTTCAGCTGACTGTGCTAGTTAATGCTGAAGTGAGGAGCTCCCACTGCCTGCTCGTCGTCTACGAACTGAAACAACTAGACGGGTATTATAGAAAATGCACTGATGTGGAACTCGGTGTCTATTACTAGCGACGTGCAGGAAACGGTCGAGTCCAACTCTTGACACGATGCACATACTGCTGTTTTCTACACTAAGGCTGTGTCTGAAATCACTCCCTGTTCACTCATTCACTGCTGCCTACATAACATACACTGAGTAGTTCACTCAGTAGGGAACAGTAAGTTGAGATTTCACACTAATCACTGACATTTTGCGTCATCAACAGCTATAGAACTGCGCATCCATAATTTGTGGGATTGTTAGAAAGTGGAGTACATGGCACATATGCTT
>NW_018138474.1:0-409 GCF_001952655.1 Monopterus albus
GTGAGACAGACGTTGAGAGAAAAGCTGTGACAATCATGAAAAACAGAAGCATCCAAATGTGTCAAAATCACAAGTGCAGATGACCAGAGCAGCAGAGTGGGTGTAGCACTACAGAGTCTGGAGACAATACCAGTCAGGTTCTGTGTTCAGGTGGATCTTCAGTGATGGAGCAAGATATGGAGATGTTATGTTATCTTCACAGATGTTTAAAAGACACTCACCATCATAGCAGATGAAGGGTTTTCTTTCACCACAGTCACAATCTTTCCACCTGCCTGTGTTTTTCAACATGGTTGCTGCACATGTGTTGTTGCCTTGCTGATTGTTAGGCACCGCCTCCCAGTGTCTGAAAGAAAAACCACTCCCATCTGACCACCCCCAGCTGTCTCTGAACAGTCCGACATACACC
>NW_018138475.1:0-409 GCF_001952655.1 Monopterus albus
TACGAAAACCGAGGTTCCACTGTACACTACAAAACTACCTTTTTGTATAACAACTAAACACTGTAGGCCTCAACGAGATGAGTGTGGATTAGTTTGTGTGTACACAAACTAGTACTCATTGTAAGATGGTATTACGTTTTGTCAGTCTCATTTACCCTTAAAAATGTCGCATTCTGGTTTTTGTGCACATCTTAGATTTGAAGAGGCTTCTGCCCTCCATGAGCCCAGATCCAACTGAGCTGCAGAGAGCCATTGAGGTTCAGCTCCTTCGAAGCGCTGTTAGTGCCATGACTAAAGCCAATCAACAGCAGGAACAGAGGACCACAGCCAATCCAGAGTGAGTACAGTTCTTAAGGTGTACTGAAAACACAAAGCACTCTGACTACCCTAGGTTAGGTTATTATTGAAC
>NW_018138476.1:0-409 GCF_001952655.1 Monopterus albus
CCCCAGGGAAATTACCAGGATGAAGCAGGCCAAGGGGGCTGCTGGGATGTTAGGAGAGGCAGATGACGATGACTTCCAAGTTGTTCCTGTAGAAAGCACCAGTGAGTGATGAGAAATACTTGTATATCAGTTGCTTATCTAGTGATCTTATTCAGATCATCTTGCAGTGAGTGGTCATCCTGTTTTACAAAATAATTTTGATGGTTCATTGTTCTTCTCCTTCTCTTTACTCCATTAAACTCCAGCCTACACATGAGACCAAAACACAACCGTTGACATTAGTGGGGTGCATTTCTAATGAAATTACTGTTCTGGAAAGCACAGAACAGAATTGCCACACATCTCAAGCACATTTCAAACACTCATAGTAAGAACCAAATGAATATATTTACATATGTCAGCCTAAAAC
>NW_018138477.1:0-409 GCF_001952655.1 Monopterus albus
TCCAGAATGTGAGGCACAGTCATGATCAGCAGCAGGTGATATATCAATGTAAAACAATAAATGTGCTGTACAGTACAGTCAAGTCGGCATCCTGATGTATTCCTTTTCTATACACGGTAAATTATCAACGTTTGCATTATAATCAGTTAAATGTGCTGTTTTAAATGAAAAGAGCCGAGTAGGGCTAAAAGCTTTTTCTATATTTATTCTACATCTATATCTCTCTCCTACTGAACATTATCTAGGGCCTGGTTGCTATGGCAACTAGCAAGCCCATGCTGGAGAGCAACCAGAAGACATTAATAATAGGCTTACAGTGAGCCTCTCTGGCTCCTTCTCTTGGACATGAGCACAGGCAGTGGCTGCAGGATTTCAAGCTGCTTGCAGGTGTAGCAGATGAATATGCAGT
>NW_018138478.1:0-409 GCF_001952655.1 Monopterus albus
AGGGGGTCTGAGTACTTTCCGTACCCATTGTATATCAGAATAAAATCCAGATCAGATTTTTAATAAAAATTGTTTTATTCTGTGACTTTGAAATAATCTATGGTTGTAAACCAGGGTTTGACATCTGGGTATTTTTCTTCTCAGGATGTAGACGTCAACGGTGTGAATGATGCATGCAGTACAGAGCGCAGAAGATGTCCAGACCTAAATATGACAGCATCTCGGGTGGACAGCGAGGAGGTGACTGTCAGCCAGCTCCTCCAGTCCCTAAGAAATGAGACGCACCAGGCGGAGCGGCTGCAGACTGAGCTGTGCATTTCTGCTGCCAGGTAGACAGCTGCCACTTAAAAGAGCACAGCTACTGTATATTTCTGTCTTGGCTGCAATCTAATGATACCTGTACTTCACA
>NW_018138479.1:0-409 GCF_001952655.1 Monopterus albus
GGAGTGGAACAGAGGAAGTACTGCAAGTGAGATGGTGCAGTGGAGGAGGAGGCTGGGTGGAATTCAGTACATGGAGCTGCTGACCCTCCTGTGCACAGCCTGCAGCAGGAGCAGAGAGTACTCCTCCAGCAGAGCCGCTGTCTTCACCTCCCCCACTCCTCCCAAGCCCCCATCTACTCCCAGCATGCTTGGCGAGCTGAGTGGCAGAGAGTCTAGCTCCGCCCTCATGGACTGGAAGGCCTCTGATAGGAGAATGGCCATCTGACACTGCTCGGTGGCAGGGACATCAGGAGAGGAGCCATTCACCTGGAGGAGGAGGAGAGATACAGTTGAGCATCAGACTGAAGGTTAATACTGTAGTTGTTAAGGTCTGATGTGAACAAAATTCATTCAGGCAAATCATCCCAAT
>NW_018138480.1:0-409 GCF_001952655.1 Monopterus albus
TTTTTTAAACGTGCTAATTCCAAATGAAATGGTAGCAATAAACAATTAAATTCACCCATGATTCAATTCAGTCCACTCAGGTTTTGCTGCTATAGGTTTACTGAGTCTGGTATGACTAGTAGCAAATGGAGGGTAATGTTAGCCAACTTTAGCTACTGGTGTTTAACAGACCTTACTGAGTCAATCTGCTCAATTTGTAACCCCTCACTACTTGTGCTACTGTTATGCAACATTTCAGCATTTGTTGCCACATACATTTTATTCTCACCTATTCTGCACTCTCACTGAGTAAAATAGTAAATAGAGTTTACATAAATGAAAATAAAATTAATAAATAGTACATTTATGAATGCAGGACTTTTACATGTATTGGAGTATTTTTCCATGGTGACACTGATCTGCACAGGAG
>NW_018138481.1:0-409 GCF_001952655.1 Monopterus albus
AGTCAGTGGTCACACTGTGCAGATTAAGGCTGACTGTCAGCGTGATACACTTCAGTAGCTGTAATACAATATACAGTATAACTTCATGGAAAATAGTCTAAATGGAGGGTTGACTTCCTATCGCAGGTTCCATTTGGGGTCCCAGTCGGCAAAATACATTGATTTGTTAAGCTGAGATGCAGCAGCAGTAGGATACAGACAGGAAATCTTGGAGCATGAGAGAGGTCCAACATGCAGCTTAACCTCTGGGCTACATGGACATCAGGCTTCTCAGTTTTAGTCGTATTGACCATTTATTTCTCTGCTCAAACCAGCTGATGCCACCTGTGGTGGTTTTATCAACTGTAGCTAATGAGTGTACTGAAACTTTAGTCTGTTTGTTAATGTGCTCTCTCTGAGCCACTGACTA
>NW_018138482.1:0-409 GCF_001952655.1 Monopterus albus
TTTTTTTTTTGATTCAGCTCCCTTTAGATTTAATCAGCACTAAGGTACGCTGTGGTTTGTCCCCAAGAGCCATCGCTAATGGGCTTACTGAATGCTTTTCTGTGTGTGCACCCCCCCAAACACTAATTAGCCTACCTGCCTTTCAACAAAGATTTGGCTCTAGCCAGCCATGTAGTCAGCAGGACCAAATTGGACAGGATTACATTTGAAAGAAGCCACGTTAATTTTGGGGTGAAACAAATGGCTGCATTTCATTAGATTAGATCGTCATTACAGCAGCTCTGTGGTCTGTCAGGGCTGTGTGTCCTGTTAAGGTGCGGTTACAGTCGGAAGACAAAACATATTGATTGCTCAGGTCAAAGGCCTAGGCAGCATCAAGTGCTGGTAAACACAGAACCAGCATGTCAGT
>NW_018138483.1:0-409 GCF_001952655.1 Monopterus albus
ATTATTGGGTTTTCCTTAATACATTAATGCTGAATACGGAAATCACAGACCTGAGGCAGACCTGCCAAGATCAGCGCTTGCTATGATACTCTGCACAGGCCTTGAAGGTCAGTAAGTAGGCCAATTAGCATACAACACATAGTGTACTAACACACACAATAACACATATTGTATTAGAGGCTTCTTTTGACTGGAAACGACTTGGAAAGGTATTGCACTGAGGGTTATTGTCCAGTCATAGTGTTGTGGGTCAAGTGTTTATCAGAATGATGGCCCGGGTAAAGAAACTATCCTTGTCCCTGGTTATCCTGTCGCACATTGACCTGTAGTGCCGTCCAGAGGGGAGGGGTTTGTAGGAATCTTCTCCACTCTCCTTTTGACTTGTGAGGTGTATAGGTCCTCCATGGAG
>NW_018138484.1:0-409 GCF_001952655.1 Monopterus albus
AAAAAAATGTTGAAATGTGTCTAAGTCCAGCTGTTTCCAGACATTCTGCATGGATGTTATTATTAAATGTGTTATGACTGTATAATGTGTGTTTCAGTGCATGCGGCAGTGCAGAGTGTTAATGCGTCACTGCATGGTGATGACCCCAGACGCACCGTAAGCTGTCTGATAAGCTCTGACCTCCAGCTGCCTGAGGTGTTCCCATTTGCTGCGACTCTGTACCACAGAGAGCTGCAGCTGCTGCAGAGACGGACGGCACAGGTACGACTGAAGATACACACTTGACAGAGGGTGTAACAAGTGTACTTTTTAAATATACAGCTTTAAGTGTCAGCTGCTAGTCAAACACTGAAACATGTCTTGAGATTGAGATGATAGAGGCCACCAGGTGTCATGTCCAAAAAAAAAA
>NW_018138485.1:0-409 GCF_001952655.1 Monopterus albus
TGGACACTTATCTCGTATGTGACCATACCTGCCGCAGCCATAACAGTGTACTCTTCCTCCACTTCCTCTTCCTCTGCCCGAAGGGAACCCTCTTGTTTTCTGGGGGTATCCATTCCACCCCCCTGGTTGCAGATAGATTTTCTATGAGTGGTGGCCGGAGCAGCCTTTTTTTTCTCATTGTGACATTGTGATGTGAGGGGGCTTTGGTTTGGCACCTTCAAGATCATATCTTTCTTCCTCTTCTCCTGTTCTCCTAGGAGTAGACACCTTACTGGACCCAGGCCTGAGATTGAGGGAGTGATACTCTCTCAAATCAAAGAGGTCAAAACCCTCTCCTTCTCCAGCTTCTGCCCCGCCGTCCATCTCACCAGACTGCTGGCCGTCCTCTTTTTCAGCATCTGTCAATAAT
>NW_018138486.1:0-409 GCF_001952655.1 Monopterus albus
GAACAGTAAAAATCACAGTTCATTGATTGGAGGGTCCTGTATTTGTTGGCAGTGTTTTAGCATTAAAGCGCCTTTGTATCCACAAGGAGAGAAGGAGCTGCCAACTGTATAGACAACATTATGATATGAGAGTGGGAGGGAGCAAGTGAGAAGCAGAAAAGAATACAGGAGATAATGAATCAATAAAAGAGTGGATAAAAAGGAGGATGATGAGGGAGAGAGAAGAGCTGAAGATGAGAAAGAGCTCACATAATGGATGATTTAAAACAAGAGAAGACAAAAATGAGGAGGGACGAAGGAAGGGGTGAGATGATAATGATGAAGACAGACAAAGGGAACTCTTTTTTGCCTTAAAGTTTAAACAGATAGATTTATCCTCAAATAAACTCACACTGTCATTTAATCGAAT
>NW_018138487.1:0-408 GCF_001952655.1 Monopterus albus
AGCCAGAGGAGAAAATCTGAGCTTCCATCTTACTCAGTGAGCTCAAATTTAATCTCCAGGTATGTCACACAGCTACAAATCAGAGCCCTACACAAAGTTTTGTCAGTGACAGTCAGGAGACAGGGGGTTGTGCTTCTAACAGGTGAGGAAATCTTATTAACTACTTAACTGTTTGTTTTTATTTTTTGAACGTGTGACGCAATATTCCGCAGTGCTCTCCTGAACAGGCTGATTAGCCCCACCACAGAGTAACTGCTTCCTACAACTTAAATAAAATCTACACATTTTAAGGGCTGAGGTGTGACTGTGAAGCAAGACACATGTAAAGAAATAAGACGACAATGAAGTGTAGGCCTATTGATCAGATGTTAGAAGTTTATTCAATAATACATGAGGCTATTCTCTACA
>NW_018138488.1:0-408 GCF_001952655.1 Monopterus albus
CGAGTCACTTGTCAGAGAAAATTTAAAATGGTGGCTCCTAATGTCAAAGCTCAATGAGAACAGTTAGTCTGGAGCAGGACGTGTAGACGGGTGAGAAACGACAGGAAACTCCTGAATAACCAAAACTAAATCTGTTCAGTTCCTTGACATGTAACCAAGCAACACAGCAAATTATAGGCATAAGGCTGGTAAAGTTTTATATTTTACTTCCTTTGGCAAAGTGCAAATCGAAAAGACCAGGAACACCGAGCTGCTTCATCTGTCCAGGCTCCGACTCCTTGACTCTGTGGCTCCACAGCTTCCTACTGAGAATGCAAACCTTTACAGGTAAATCAGCGTTGCACACGGACAGTGCATACATACTAGAACTTTGTTGTACACCCATGGTTGTAGTGTTAGTTCATCTTC
>NW_018138489.1:0-408 GCF_001952655.1 Monopterus albus
GTGCCTTGATACAAAATTACTCTTTCTCTCTCCTCCCCCTCCCCACCATTGAGGCCATTATCACAATTATGGTCAATTAAGTCAAAAGCAGGTGGTGTTTTAGTTTGGTAGTAAATTAAACACATGGTTAAGGTAGTCGCACCAGGGTGTGACCTGGTAGCATTGAAACATTGTCTGTACTTCAGTTATTCATTTTACATTTTACTAGATGGTTAAATCAAAATATATATCAATACTTTTGCAAAATAATGGTTTAACAAATTCAAAACTGAAATGACTTAATGCTATTTTTTAATGCAAACTTCCTATTCAGTAGTGACTATGGCTCAAACGAATAACACAACTACAGTGACCACTACAACACATGCAGCAACCTCAACAACAACTGCAGCGACCACAACAATGACA
>NW_018138490.1:0-408 GCF_001952655.1 Monopterus albus
GCATCTGATCGCAATAATAATGGCATACTCAAATTGCTGACAATTTTCTCTACCCTTTTCATATATTATATGTGTTTGAGAGCTTTAAGGATGGCAGAATAGGAATAGAAACAGGGCAGGAATTGATGAGAAACACACACAGACGAACGCGGAGCAGGGGTCAAGTGATGCTACAGCGGGGGTAATTGGAAAAGAATGAAGCCATTGACTTTGAATGGAGAAGTAGACAAAATATAAATACGGATTAAAAATAAACCGTAAGAGATATCAAGAAGATATTTACAACATCAATAACTGATTATGTCACGAGTTGAATACAGTTACAATGACATTTCTAGCCCACGGTATGCCTGAGTTATTAAGGTTCAACTTCTCACAAGATGAATAGAGTTGACAAGCAGCTGTTGA
>NW_018138491.1:0-408 GCF_001952655.1 Monopterus albus
TTAAGTTTAAATGAAACAAAATCATGTGGAGTAAACTGCAGGCTAATGCCATCACTACAAACCTGTTTTTACAATAAATGTTTTTTCCTGCAAAGTCTGAGTTTGTATTCACTGACCTAACGGTGGGTTGGCTTTGTTGTTAATGGCTCAACTATAGACTAGGATTATATTTGCTTATGCAAGGCTCAGGGGAACATGTCACATTGTTTCCAGCAGCAGCAAATTCTACAGAAATGAGCGCAAGTCAATGCGGTGTCCCAACAACATGTAAACCTGTACAGTTAAGTGCTCACCTGATTTCATCTCACTATGTTCCTTGTGGTCATTTTCTGCATATTCATCAGACTCAAACCCGTGGTTCACTGGAACAAAGATATTTTATCTTTCAATGGTGCACAAAAGGTGTCA
>NW_018138492.1:0-408 GCF_001952655.1 Monopterus albus
CATTAAAAAAGGTATGTGTTCACCCCTTAAGCGCTAAAATGTATGTTTAAAAGGTAATATACTAAAAATGCTATTTATTGACAATTGTTTGGCGTTCTGTTTTGTCACAGAATATAAAAAAAACACTGTTCATTAACTGTAGTTTGACATTTTAATCTTACTAGTCTTTTTGTGCAATAGAAAACAGTTTATCGACAGTAGCTTGATATTCTGCCTTGCTACTTCTTTTTGCAACAGAAAGTAAAAATGAACAAGTGAACCACTGTTAGGTGTTTATTCCACACATCATTTTACAAGATCAAGCTATGACTGATATCAAATACAGTTATATTCTTATCTACTTAACCATACATTACCATAGGCGTGTACACAATGTAACTCCTGTTTGTTTATCTTTTCAGATGCGGT
>NW_018138493.1:0-408 GCF_001952655.1 Monopterus albus
CATGTTGATCAGGCCTTTCTACAAAAAGAATCTAACACAGATGTGGACATAGAACCACTTTCTACATCATTATTTCATTCTATTTAAATATGAAAATACTGATTAGGCCATATTTAGTGCATCTGTCTTAAGAATGTGGCAAAAGCAATTTAACAAATCTCTCGTCACTGTGCTCTGTGTAAAAATGCAGTTTTTCGGCTCTCCATCGTGCATTTCATTTGGCTGCCCATTCATTCCATTCTCTGTTCTGTTTACCTTGTGAGATTTGTCTTTTGAAGCCTCTGCTGTGGCTCAAGTTATTTTGACATATTAATTTTTTTAAAGATGTGGAACAGAAATGTGGTTGGTATTTCCCCCCAGTGAACCCTTGGAATATTTTTACTGTCTTCTTACAATGAAATGTTTTTT
>NW_018138494.1:0-408 GCF_001952655.1 Monopterus albus
TGAAGGGGACTACATGTTCCTGATGAAAGGTTTGGCAGAGCTGGACTTCTCTGGCCCCAGTGTTCCTAGTGCCCTGGTGCTGACTGGAGACGATGCCTTTCCTTTAGTGATGAACAGCCAGGGTCAGATCCTGATGGCTGCCTCTCTGTACGGCCGTGGAAGGATTGTGGTCTTTGGCCACGAATGCTATTTAACTGCCTTTCCTGCTCTGGTAGAGAATGCTCTGACCTGGCTGAGAGGAGATGGATCTGAAAACCTGTCTGTGGGGGTCCATAAAAATGTCTCTGCAGTGGCTAATAATCTCAGTAAATCCAGTTTTCAAGCAACAGTTGTGGGGGCCTTTAGTGAGAATCCAGGGGTTGGTGTATACGTGACAGATGCCTACAGTGTGGGTGCGGACCCGAAGGA
>NW_018138495.1:0-408 GCF_001952655.1 Monopterus albus
TCACGGCCTCTGACCCACTATGCCTCTCCTGAAGCCCACTATCATCTCCACTGTTTTGAGCATGTTCAGCTCCAGGTTGTTGCGGCTACACCACAGGACCAGCTGCTCAACCTCCTGTCTGTAGGCTGACTCATCACCAGCTCGGATGAGACCTATGACCATTGTATCATCAGCAAACTTTAGGAGCTTGATGGAGGGGTCCTTTTATTTAGTTTTATTTAATTGCCCGTAGGAGTTCAGATCCAATAAATAGTTTCTTCCAAGATTGCTGGAGTATTGTAACTCTATTAGCACCAGTAAAATTTGTTAAAAACTTAATTTTCTGTTTTCCTTTTTTCTGGGTTTTGAGGTTCTAATGCCTAAGAGGGTGCAGTTCCTGGCGAGTTTTGAAGTTCTAATTGAGGTAAG
>NW_018138496.1:0-408 GCF_001952655.1 Monopterus albus
CAAATCAAGGATTCCTCAATGAAATAAGTAATATTGCCCCCATCACTGGCTCTGGGGGACAAATAAGTGAGTAAAAACGTATGTTTATTACTTTTGTTTAACTTGAATTCCTAACTGATGTTTTACTTTGTCCAAAAGGGCCAACTCCAGTCAACATTTCAAACCTCATTTACATTACAATTACAATTTCTTTTTCATTAATACATTATTTAAATTTCAAGGTATTAAGTGTAATGATTCTGAGTTTGGGACTGGACCAGAAGGCGCCAATGTAACTATACAATGTGCTATCGGGAGCATTAGTTTGGAATGTAACTCTGGGCACTGGAACATTAAGCAAGACACCTGCATCAGAGAAGGAATCAGTGTCTTATTCATAAATTATTCAATAAGTTAAAGGTATGTATT
>NW_018138497.1:0-408 GCF_001952655.1 Monopterus albus
AGGAGGGACACTTAAGAAGACCTCTGGTCACTGCAGCCTTCTGCTGTAAACCACAGGATTGGTGCATTCATTGACTGCATTAGTTTTGATTCAGCTGCTGAAGTTTGGTCACCTCAGTGTAACGCACTCAACTGGACACAGTCTTCATTTTATACCTTAAATCTTTTAAATGCACCCTGTTCAGCTACAGTCCTATCCAGGGATGCAAGCCTCTGTGCATAGCCAGCTCCTTCATTTGCCACTCAGCTAGCTTATAATCATTGGGCTATTTATTTATATCTAATCATATACATGGTGATCTGAATGCAAATTTGAGAACTCTGAGTGTTAATGTACATCTTAAAAGATACATTTATAGTATGAATAAGTGAATGTCAACTCCTTGACAACACCCCAGAGACTAAGACA
>NW_018138498.1:0-408 GCF_001952655.1 Monopterus albus
GTATCTTTGAGTCTTACAGTAGTTTCAGTTTTAGCATACACTATCCTCCATCTTTGGACAATCAACACTGTCGAATGGTCAACAGAAACCGAAGAGTCCGATAGTTTCTTTTCCTTGTATTGATTTTTAAAGCTTTTTAGCACTCCAGCTTTCACATTTGATCTGCTCTGTCCTAATGTGTCTACTCCACTGAGTAAATGTTTAATCTGCTCTAACTGACCACAGCATCATGTACTAGAAGGCTGTTTGCAAAAGCTGAGCACTAACTTCAAATTTATTTTTAAGCACATTTAAAATCAACTGAGATTGTCCAAAGTGCTTTGTAAATTTCATTCATCATTTTCAATGATTCAATTTAGTTTGTAATCTTTAACAATGTTGAAAATGTTGAAAATGAGAAATACTGTA
>NW_018138499.1:0-408 GCF_001952655.1 Monopterus albus
TGTTTCTCTGTGTAGGTCTCAGTGTGTGCCAGACCTGGTTTTAATGGGACTGTTGTGGCGCCTTGTTCCCCATGGCTGGTCAAAACATAAACATATGATCTGACTCTAAGCCAGAATTTAAGCATGTGACCGACAGAGCTTTACTTTAATGTCAGCTTTCTTTTGTTCATGTCACATTAATACAGACACTGACACATTTAGCACAAATGACACTCATGCAAACACACACAGACACATGCACACAAGTCAACGTTCCTGCCTGTGTAACAGTAACTCCAATGACAAGGTCTGGTGTCATCACCACTGGTCTTATGCAATCACTATACAGATAATGTTTCCCTTTGGCGAATGCAATCATACACAGATTTAGACCCCACACTAAAACTTGCACATGCAATCACTCACACA
>NW_018138500.1:0-408 GCF_001952655.1 Monopterus albus
AAAAACACACGACACATTAGAAGGTGACGCAAGAAAAGAATTAAGAATAAATTAGGGGAAAAAGTCTGCAGGTGCCTACTTCTTGTATCCGGACACCAGTTCCAGGTAGTTGGTGGGTATCACATTATTATGTCTCATTATTATCAGCTCCAACTTCCTTTCAGAAATCTGTGATACTGACTGGTGGGTGGTCACAAAGACACTGGAAAGCTTTTTCTGGGTCTGCAACATCATGCAGCATAGGTAAAAGCATTGATCTGACATTCAAACAATACTGTAGCAATGCAACATCATGTGTATTTACTAATAATTCACTCATGACTGATATGAGTGTCAGTTCAGAGTTGAAGTTATAGATTTTTATTATCTAAATAACTTTTCACAAGAGTTTTTATACAGCACAACTAA
>NW_018138501.1:0-408 GCF_001952655.1 Monopterus albus
ATCTATGCCATCTCAGTGTTGATTATGTAACACAGCCCTTCCTGTTAGTTCCCATTTGCCTAAATAAGACCATTTGAACTGGATATTGTAATTTGATTTATATTCTGAAAACCACCAATGGTGTTTTGCGCAACATTTTAAAATCTGCTCTCCGTGTGCACAATGACATTTACTGCACACACCACGAGGGTGAAGTGAAAACAGAAACAAGGGTATATCAAATGAATGCATATCTTTTATTCATCAGTTAACAACTAAAGAAACAGAACACTGTAAATATATTTACCCCACATATCCCTAGTTGGACTGTGGTTTTGCAATAAGATACCAGGTTTTTGCTTTTTCAGAGCTGATGCAAGTTTGCATGGGTATGCTAATGTAGTGTTCTATTTACAAAATGGATTCTGA
>NW_018138502.1:0-408 GCF_001952655.1 Monopterus albus
ATCACTCTCAGTATCACAAGCAGTATGCAACTGGGTTCATCCAAGTTTGGATGGATTAGATGTCTTGATCCATCCAAGTGAAAGTTCAAGGCTGCTGTGACTTGGATCCATCCATCCAAACTTGGAGGTCACCAGCAACAAAACTGGTGATTGGTAGATATACTGTAACTTTGTGGAGCCTTTAACTTTTCAATAATAGAGTACCATAGAGTACTACCCTCTGTGACCTCTTTGACATCAAATTAATTAAAATGAACTTGCAGTAAATAGAGAGAATTCCTGAAGCAAATAAACACACAGAGATAGAAACCCCTATCAACATAGTCATAACAGAGATGCAAAGTTGGAGGAGCTATTTCTGGTGTCTTTGCTTTTTGATAATAAAATCTCATTAGAACAAACAAACAA
>NW_018138503.1:0-408 GCF_001952655.1 Monopterus albus
GCTCAATTACTGAATTCCAAAAACAGTCGCCTAAAATAGGCTGTCATGAAAAAAAGAACAAAACCAAAAAGACACTTCTAAAATAGTTCTCAGGCAACTTATGACACTAAGGGCGATGCTGGAGGAGAGATGGCTGGAAAAACACTGCAGTTCGGCAAATGCTAGGCACCCGCAGAGTCAGGGTCAAGCAGGGTGTAGGTCAGACTGCAGGCAGGCAGGGGTCAGCTAAGAGGAGATGGCAGGATGGCCATCCTTCATTTCATGAAGCCAGTGTGGGGCAGGTGAAACCAGGCAGGTAACAGGTTTGACAACAAAGATCAGACAGGCAGAGTGCAGGGTTGGGAATCAACAATGACAGGAATGTAAGGGAGAGTTCTGAATGATGATCTGAGAACTGTAGCAGAAAAA
>NW_018138504.1:0-408 GCF_001952655.1 Monopterus albus
TTTCATGGCAATCCATCCAACAGTTGTACGGGTATTCACTCTGAACCACAAATATCAACCCCATGGTGAACTTATTAAATGCTGGGGGATCGATAACAACATACATGCATCACAAATCCAGTACTTCCTGGTTTCTTGGCTAGCTAACAAACCATTTCAGAGCTGCTGTTTTGTATTGTGCAGGTGTTATCACATGCTCCCACAGAGTTGGCCTGCTTCCCCAGATGAAACAGGTAACAGCACCCAATAAACCAACCTCTTACCTCATTACCAGTCTTTGTATACTCTGGTCCTGCTAGTTTTTCTCACTGTTTCACTGTAACAAGCTTTGAAGTGCACAAACTTCTAAATCATACTTGAGTCAGTTAGAGTGAATTGAATAAAGGTCAAGTGTTTATTGTCATATGC
>NW_018138505.1:0-408 GCF_001952655.1 Monopterus albus
ACAACAAAATGTTTCTAATCTGCAGTATGGCTAAGGTAATAACGTGAATAGGCAGAGAAAATGTCCAATTCATGTTTGTTGAAAACACTAATAACAAAAACACAATTCTGGGCTGAGGATTATGGTCTTATTGCTTACTAAGGAGGCCAGACATTGACACTGACACACTCAGCTGAGTGATGACCTTTCACTTTCATTTCACAAACAGCTGACATGGCCTTTGTGAGCCAGTCATCACACTTGATTAAATGCGAGGAATATAATCCACCAGCAGCCAGTTGATCTTCTGTTTTATAGGAACCAGCTATTGTTCTTCACTTTCTCTCCTCCCCTGTGTGAGGACAATGCGGAGGATATTCCTGTAAAGCTCAGTGTGACTGTTCCTGTTATGGTTGAGTCCCCCTCACC
>NW_018138506.1:0-408 GCF_001952655.1 Monopterus albus
GGATCCTAGAACTCACAGAAAGAAGCTAAATGAGAAAATACATTTTTCATCTCATTTTATGGTAGCACTCTTTAAGTTTATTGGCAGTGCCTTTGAAGTCATGGTTACAGGCATTTGTGTGGTTGTGACCCCAGACTGTTTATTGTGACAGCATGTTCGTAAAGATTTCCTGCCTTTGTGTGACTGCTGAACCAGATGGCTTGTATCCTCTTTGCACTGGTATCCGGTTTTCATTTTCTGTTTGAGCATCTGTTTTTCTGTTGTTGTACTGTATGGTGAGTATAAGAAGGGCAGACACATTCTGTTTATTGAGCTTCTTTGCAACAGACTGGTTTAGACACGCTGTTTAGAGATCACTCATTCCTGCAGGAATATGTAATGTATGTAATAACCCTCAGAATTGATGTT
>NW_018138507.1:0-408 GCF_001952655.1 Monopterus albus
ATACTACTATTGAGTCTTGTGTAGAAAACTACCCTCGTGATGTTCAGGAGCGGACACTTCAACTCCTAAAGATCTGGGTGGAGCAGGAGGGAAGGAATGCCTCAAGCAACTTGATCCAAATTCTAGAACAAAGTGGAAAACGTAGGAAAGCGGAGAAGGTGAGAGGCATATTGAGCAGTGGCAGCGCCGCTGCACCAAATGCTCGTGTTTGAATGTGTCTCACCTTCAGTATGAGCACTTTTTAACCAGTGTTTGCTACAGGAGCGCATTTTTAAAGGCACCAAGTGAGATGTTTACATGATAAGATTGAAATGTAAATAGTGATCTACATTTTCAATGTCTGTTTTGAATCTCTCTGTTTACTTGAACTTTGTGAAAGCAGCATTTAAGGTTAGGTTTTAGTGGATT
>NW_018138508.1:0-408 GCF_001952655.1 Monopterus albus
TCTTCTGGCTCTTTTGCTTTGTCTTCATAGGGCTGCAAATGCTTACCACAGTGCAAAACAGTTTACCTTCTGCTAGCGCTGTACAGAGAAGTCACCACTCTCTACAGAGAGGCCAGTGCTAACTTCCATCCAAAGCCTGAGGTAGATCTTGACATCAAGACCCAATAAGATGCTCTTACATAATCTGTCAGATTTGTTTACACCCATTAGAACTTGTGTGTGAAATGACCACAAACATTTCACATCAAACACTGTAGTATGAACTAATTCACCTATTATTTTCACATGCTCTGAATTTGTAAGAAGTGAATTAATTGTGTATCTTTGCACCAACAGCAGTTGGAAGCCCTGGCGACCTTTATTCAGACATCCAAATTCCTTGACACCCCAGAGTTGAAGACCTTTGCT
>NW_018138509.1:0-408 GCF_001952655.1 Monopterus albus
CTTGTGTCCAGTTGCTGTTTCTGGACAATTGCAGCAACATCGAAAGATTAAAATGAAATACATTATATACATTTAGGTTCATAAATGGTTATTATTTATGTGCCTTAAGTATTTAACTTTTACAAGAAGAAATAATATTAGCAATAAATCACATTGTTGCTTGATTTAATACACAGGAGTTTTGCTGCTGCAGCTTTAATTGCTAATAGCTAAAGTTAGCAAACTAAATAAGTACTGCTGTAACATAAGTGAGATCACAGATTTTGTGACTCTTCATCACTTGTGCTACATTTACAAAATGTTATTATTCTATAATTGTTATTTTTGGCTAAACCTTTCAGCAACAGTTACCACACGTTGTCAGGGCCTGCCTTTCTTCTACCTTGCTTTCTCCTGCTCTCTCTTCCT
>NW_018138510.1:0-408 GCF_001952655.1 Monopterus albus
CAGACACCCAAATGTATTTTAACAGCCTCACCAACTTAAATAAATCTTTAAACCCACAACAGAGCTGCAGGAGCTCACTGTGAATAATTTCTTATGAAATTATTTAACACAAAATATGTGCAAAAATTTTAAGAGTACTCTTAAATAAGATAAATTATCCAGTCCTCAGTATGTGGCTATATATAAATATGGTCAAACAGGGCTGGCACATGCCATGACACACCATCTGTCCTTGAAGGATGCAGCTGTTGGTTACAGCACCAGTCTTTCTGTCTTCCATTCAGTAAAGTTGGTACAGTAGATCATATTAGCAAACTACTGAGTGAATATATACAATTCTTCTAAAATAAATATTTTCCTCATCAAGTACTAGTGTCCCAACCCCCATCATGCGCTCTTTCTACTGGG
>NW_018138511.1:0-407 GCF_001952655.1 Monopterus albus
TTAATACAAGAAGGAAAAGATAATAGTGGCATAATAATGCATTTCCTCAGACAGGAGAATAAAGTAACGCCTTCTCCTAAAACAGACATCAGTCGAAGATGAAACGTGTTTCTAGATCATTTCCTTCTCTCCAACACCCTGTGGCACATAAACTAATTCTCAAGTTTATTGAAGTGTAAATCGACTTTCACGCCAGAGTTTCGCGCTTATTTTTACACAAAGTGATTTCCCAAATAGACGAGATCAGAGATATGGCGGTTGTTCTGTACTGCAGAGCCTGTTTAGTAGTTTTCTAGCAGCCCCGCACATGTGGAAGGTTGTGCAGCAAGTAGACATGGCTGGAGTCAGAGGCTGCAAAAATCTGGTCATCATTTATGGAAATAAACAACTGCTAAGATGAAAAAAAA
>NW_018138512.1:0-407 GCF_001952655.1 Monopterus albus
GAATTATAAAGGTGTTCTTTACTAGTTAAAACCCAATTACATTCTACCATTATTATTTGCTGTTTGAAATTTGTTCCTCAACAGCACACACTGCAAAAGAAAACAATGACGGTACAAATACTAATCATAAAGGCATCAATACAGAAAACATTGCAGCACATTTAAAACCTGGAGCAAACAAAAAGAAAACAGACAGGAAAATTCAATCAAAACAAGAACTGGTCATTTTAGAAAGAACAGAATTAAATATTGAAATAATAGCTATTCTTCATATCATGGTGAAATAGGTTTGTTTTTGAATGCAAGTTAGCAATCAGTCCCTAACTGTTCACTGTCGTTTATGATAGATCCAGGGGTCCAGTTCATCTGTGGATTGTCGGGTGTTAACGCCATGGTTGAGGAGACTG
>NW_018138513.1:0-407 GCF_001952655.1 Monopterus albus
ATCTGATTTATTATTAACCACTACATTCTCACTTGAATATGTCAGGTAGGATTTGAGGTAATGTCATTGCCAAAAACATAGCTTATTAGTTATTTGTCGTAGCTTCCTTATCGGTAATGTGGGTTGTGCACATTCAGGAATTATCCTCTTGTTTTCAGGAGGCTGCTCTTCTTGTGATACCGTGTTTTATTGTCCTTAAATATCCATGCAGATTCTCAGTCATCCATGTCATAGTAAGCTGAAAAAACGTAGAAAAAAAATCAAGTGGACTTGATTTTAGGTCGAATATGTTCCACCTCCCATCCAAGAGGATTCATCAGTTCTGCCCTACTGGTATTGAGCCAGAGATATTTATCCCCATTGGTAGTGTTTCAGTGAATGGACTCTAAGAGCCTTCATCAAGAGCT
>NW_018138514.1:0-407 GCF_001952655.1 Monopterus albus
TGCTCCACTTTTGTTTCCTGTGTTGCATTTGGGGCAACTTATAACTTATTATAATGCTGCATGACATACTGTGTATATATCGCCCTTGTCAGAGTAAACATTTATAATAGATGCATGTAGAGGAAAGCGACACTGCTTCTCATCTTCACAAGGATCACTAGTATGGAGAAAAGTAGAACAGTAAATATCTGGCTGCAGCTTTTAGTGGATACCATCAAATAGGAGGAGAGAGAACAGCTCAGCAAGATGACCACAGAATGACCTCTGCTGCTCTAGAAATCATATATCAACGTACACACACAGCGTGCACACTCAAAAGCCCTGTGGTCTTCATGCAGTGTCACTGCCCTTCAGCTTCTGGGTCAAACAATTAGTGCACATCTCCAGACAGGCCCTGCTTCACACAC
>NW_018138515.1:0-407 GCF_001952655.1 Monopterus albus
GTTATGAATACACTATACATTTTATTTCATGAGACAATAGTTTACAAAAACACTCACAAAATAGGAAAAGGCCTGACTACATGCCAGCGGTGCACGTTGCCAGTTACAAGTAAGGAAAGTGCAGGCCTCTATCAGATTTCAAAATGCCAAGAGCCTGGCTGGAGTGAGTACAAAACGCTGCTATTTCTAACATCCACACAGCTGCTGTCATTTGTAATGGTGATTATTCCTGACCTGCTATTGCACAGACTGCTTCAAACACAGAAAATCCATTCAGTGTAAAAGGTCTCTGTGGAAAATGTTTGTATTCTAATACCAATGAAGATCATGCTTTCAGAACTGTGCAGAGAGTGCTGCCAAAATAATAATAAACAAGGCAGTAGGGTGCCAAGGCTAATTTTAGTCTG
>NW_018138516.1:0-407 GCF_001952655.1 Monopterus albus
TTAATATAAGCCAGATCTTATTTCTGTAGTGTTGGCCATTATTTATGTCTGTAATGACACCATTATACTTACTTAAAATAACTGATGAGAACTACAATGAAACGCACAGTTTGGCACATTACTTTCCAGTATCGTCTTCTCCAAACCAGTCTTGGTGAGTACAATGTTCTTATTCCTGATAAGATGGCCTTAACTACCAAAATAACACCCACACTGTGATAAAGCAGACATTTACTTGTTAAATCAGCCTCCAGAACTGAAGCCAGCCCAGTGGAGTGCAGACAGACTTCAGTGGGATTTGGTTTAGCAGAGACGGGGAGTCAGACTAGCTGCTCTGGATCAGCACCGTTCTAGTGCCGGTGTGTTGTTCACCCTGACTGTTCAGTGTCCACTTTACTGCAGCCTCT
>NW_018138517.1:0-407 GCF_001952655.1 Monopterus albus
AACTATAACACAGGGGAATGAAAGTTTACTCACCACATTGTTATTGCCAACTTTTGAAAACAACACATCTCAAAGGGCTTAGTAGCTACAAGTGTGTTGGAGAGATATTTTACCACAGCATGGCAGACTACTCATAACACACACCTACTGTACACCTTGTACACATCAGGTTTGCAGGTTTACACATGACAGTAGAAGTTGGGCCTGGTTTCTGCTTGGTGTGTTGATCGAACATGTCAAAAGACAAAAGTAGTAATACAAGTTCTGAGCTGATGGAGTGGAAATCTGGTCGAAGCGAGACCAAGGAATAGTTTTAATATGGGGTTAAAAGTGTATATTTTGAGACTGCTTCTCCTGGAGAGTGACTGACATAGTCCTGTAAAGAATTACCAAAGAGAGGTAGCGAG
>NW_018138518.1:0-407 GCF_001952655.1 Monopterus albus
GGGGGGGAGATTCCAGAATATGCTGTGCACGTGTCTGTTTAAGTTGCATTAGCAGGACACACGCACAGCCGATGTGCACAGCTCCCACAGTCATGCAGCTGAGTGGTTCAGACCTGAAGCAGCACTGTCTCTGTCAGCTGGTCTGCGGCTGCTGTGCACCTTCTAGGAAATCCACCAGAGACCCAGGCCCAGGTCCGCTGCTGGTGTCCAGTGCCTCTTGGTAGATATCACAGCTATAATGTCAGAGCTTTCTTAGAACCACTCTCTTTGCAAATCTTGGCTGCTACAAAGCACCTTCTAGTGAAATCTGCCAAAAAACAGAATGAGGTGGTCCAACAACCGGTTCTCATTCAAGTCCGTATGAGACACTAGAGAGCAACTGGGACACACTACATGGTGTCTTGTAT
>NW_018138519.1:0-407 GCF_001952655.1 Monopterus albus
TGTTCTCTAACATTGTCTGTCTGCTGTCTGGTGCTGCACTATCGACATTTTCAGTTCAAACACTGTAAAACTGAGGTAGTCACTGACCGTCATTGTCACTATTACAATAGCACACTTTGTGGGCAAATATTGGCCACTTTGAACTGCAGTGCTGCTTGTGACTGACAACAAAGAATAGCTATACTGCAGCAACATGAGTCCCCATTTACAGCCCAACCTGAAACTAATCCCAGAACATCAAGTCTTTTACAGTACCTTCTGCACAGAGGACAAGCAAGCAGGTGACAAAGGCGATGGCATGTGAATTCATAGTTGTAGCTGTAGACAGGTCCTGGCTCCCACCACACTGTGTCTTTCTTCAGTCTGGACTTCTGATGGCATCAGCAACAAGGGCTTTCTCTTTTATA
>NW_018138520.1:0-407 GCF_001952655.1 Monopterus albus
CGAGCCAGCTCCTGTAACGTCCGTACCTCATACTTGGCTGCAAAAAAATTGAGAACCAGAGTGGAATTTAAAATAAGTAGAAGAAACAGGAGAAATACAGCAAAAATGTGAACTGGACATATATCAATATTCCCATTCAGTTGTATTCTTTTATTTAATTAAAGTCTGAAGGGAGACTCACGTAGTGGGGCAGTCTTGGGTTTGCCATTTGTGCTATGTTTAGGCAGCACCAGAGGAGCGAAGGACACAGAGATGATCTTTTTGGTCTCCCAGCTGCTCGCTCCCGTCCGGGTGATCTTGGTCAACTGCAGGAAATACAGCAAGATGAAATCACATCTGTTCACCTTGTTCTTTTTTGTGTGTAACTTCAAAAAGCTGCTTTGCATTTATAGTCCATAATATCAGTG
>NW_018138521.1:0-407 GCF_001952655.1 Monopterus albus
GTAAATGTGTGAATGCCACATGCAAACACCGCTCCGGTGTACTGCAGTAGAAAGATTAAACAGATAAAAAATGGGTAAAATATCCAAAAATAAGATGCATGTGAATGACCGACTGTGTCACCGTAAATATGCCATCAGCATTAAAAATCCAGATTATCACATGGTGCGACATTTTGCTGAACGCCATGATGTTATGATTTCTTTTTATGACATTGTTTGATGTCGTTGTGATGGTTATCTCCTTCAATTTGCAGTATTGTTATTTCCAGTGTATTGCCTGCAAGTATATAACCCACTATCACAAATCTACCCTTAAGGGACTTTAAGGACTCCCTCTGTCCTTAGACAGATGGAAGATGCCTCAGGAGACAGGGAAAAGATCCTTCTTCCAGGATGAACAGACATGC
>NW_018138522.1:0-407 GCF_001952655.1 Monopterus albus
AGAGAGCCAACAATACTTCCAGTCAAATCAGCGGATACATGAAAAATCCCACTTGTTTCATTAGATGTGCATGTAGAGTTCTGCAAGTTAAAAGAAATGTGATGAAACCTAGTGGCCTATAGTAAAATAATGTCATTAATGCTCTTTAAAAACATACAGTCATGAAACTAGTTTCTATAACCCCATTGTTTAAGCAGAGCAACTGCCTGTTTCTCTTGTATCACATCCTCTATTAGCATCTGATGACTGGAAACAAACATGAAAACTCCACAGAGACTTGGCTTTAGTGTCTTACCTGTTCTGCTCAACAGCTGCATCAAAGTGCTGCTTTCATTCCCTCCGATGCTCTGTAAGATAACATCAGAAAGAAAAGGTTTTGCTCACAAAGAAAACAGCCGACAAGTAAA
>NW_018138523.1:0-407 GCF_001952655.1 Monopterus albus
AAAAACATATTTATTTGAAAAATACTTTTGTCTTTTTAAATTGAACGATTATCTCCACCTGGTCAAAAGGTTGTCAGCCCCGTGGTGCCTCCTCTAAAGGTACCAGTCGTCACTGACCTCTGACTATGAAGTCTCCACGGTCGACTCTACTGCTATCCATCAGTGTTCGCTGCACTGCTCTCTCTTTACATAAAATTATTCCTTTTCTCAGGGTAGTCTGATTTTCTCTGGTGCTTTTGTGAGATGTGAGCATATAGAGTTAGCTCAGGGTTTATCCATCCATATCTTTATCTTTTTGTATTTTGGCAGGAGAAAAATACAGCATTAGTTGTCTGGCCTTTAAAAACAGCTTCTCTAAATGCTATTTCCTTCTTTCTCTATGTCTGGTTTATTACTTTGTGCCTCTC
>NW_018138524.1:0-407 GCF_001952655.1 Monopterus albus
GCAGTTTATTTGTGTCAACTTTCACTTTCATATTCTACCATGGTGTTTGTTGCTGCCGAGTTCTTGTTTAAATCACTGGGTTTGACCATATGAATCTGCACAATTTTCAGACGAGTTTCACTTCAAGTCATGGATGGCAGAGGTACAGTATAACCAAACACTGTGTGTACTTTAACAGATTATACAATAGTTGCCATATGTGGAGCTGAGAAAGTTACAGTAGACTGTTACCCATGTGTTTCTGAGCTCCTGCTACCATAATATAAACATAATTCATTTTTTTAAATCCCCCTCATGTACAGTACAACAGAGTGTACAGTATGAAGGAGTACTATGAGAGACTCCAGATATTCACTGACAACAAGAGGAGGATTGACAAGCACAATGAAGGAAATCACTCCTACACA
>NW_018138525.1:0-407 GCF_001952655.1 Monopterus albus
ATGGAAGAGTTTTTAGATAAATGCATGTTTCCACACCTAAAAGAGGAAGAAATAGCCCAATTAAACTCAGAAATAACTGTCAATGAAATCAAAGAAGCCATTGCATCAATCAAAAATAATAGAGCTCCCGGCCAAAATGGGATTCCTTGTGAGTTTTATAAAAAATTTAGTGAGATCCTTTGTCCCTATCTGTGCAGTATGTTTACCCAGGCTCAGACTGATCTTATCTTACCTCCAACTTTGACAGATGCAATTATTACAGTAGTACATAAAGAAGGCAAGAAAGCTGAAGAAGTGGGCTCTTACCGTCCTATTTCCTTATTAAATCTAGATGGAAAAATATATTCTAAAATCATTGCTAATAGACTAAACCCTTTCTTACCTCAGTTAGTGCACCCAGATCAAAC
>NW_018138526.1:0-407 GCF_001952655.1 Monopterus albus
CTCAGGCCCGGGCCACTGTCAGTCACCGACACCGAATTGCTGCCGACAAAGACACGCACTTCGCCATCCTGCGAGTACTTCACCGCGTTGCCGATCAGGTTGCCCAGCGCCACCGACAAGGCCGCCTCGGGCGCATCGATCACCAGGTTGCGCTCGCCTTCCAGCGCCAGCTCCAGCGGCTTGCCACCCAACTGGGCGCGGTGCGCGTCCAGCAGCTGTTCGGCCACGCGGGCGACGTTGCTGGTGCCCTGCCCGCGCTCGTTGCGCGACAGCAGCAGCAGTGCGCCGATCAGGTCGCTGCACTGTTGTTCGGCACGCTGGATGCGCTGCAGACGCTGCAACACCTTCTCATCCAGGCCGGGCCGGGTCAGCAGCAGTTCGGTGGCGCCACGGATCACCGCCAGCGG
>NW_018138527.1:0-407 GCF_001952655.1 Monopterus albus
GACAGTATCTGAAGGTAGATTTCTTCTTTCACATTTCAGTATAACACATATGAGACTTACTATATATTTGGAGAGATGTAATGGATCTTGGCGCACATCTTGTCGGCCACCACTTCACCCGAGGTAGCTCTGGTGTCTGCTCCCAGCACCACCCCATCCTGCTCCAACACAGATAAACTGGGATGCTTGTAACCATGTTTATTAATCAGATTATGTGTGTGAGCCTGACATGTATCACAACACCAGCTCCACAGAGAAAGAGTTTTATTCTTATGCCCATAGGAAAGACACTAACATCTCAGCTGGTCCAGTGGAGCTGCCCAGTTTGGTGGTGACTGTGGATGAACTGGGCAGCTTCAATGGGAAAATGTGCGCATACGCATTAATGAGTGACATGTTGTGTTGCA
>NW_018138528.1:0-407 GCF_001952655.1 Monopterus albus
TTTTTTCAGGTTTCAAAATGATGACATAGCACTTCGGAGCAAAAATACAAATTATGAGTCCACAAGCCGAAGCTAAAATGGCAAATATATGAACAGCCACTGTGTATTTTCCTGCTGTGCTTACATACACTGGGATAAAAGTAATCCACATGACAAAGAAAATCAGCATACTGAAGGTGATGAACTTTGCCTCGTTAAAATTATCAGGCAGCTTCCGAGCCAAAAAGGCCATTTGGAAGCACATACAGGCCAGGATGCCAATGTATCCTAGAACACACCAGAAACCAACTTCTGAACCAGTAACACACTCAATGATGATGATATCGCTGTGATAATCTGTGTTGTTGTTGGCATGAGGTGGACTGGTGAGCAGCCAAATAAGACAGATTATTACCTGAGCAGGGGGG
>NW_018138529.1:0-407 GCF_001952655.1 Monopterus albus
AGTCTGTGAGGAGGAAAAGAAAGGAGCCGATGCCGAAGCTAAGAGAGGCTCAAGCTAGGGGTGACATCACGTTCCTCTGGTACGACAAGTTGGTGGTCCACTCCAGAACCAGTACACCGAAACAAGGAGATGACAATGAATAGACACTCAGGTATATTGATGATTGAAGTGTAAGATGAGCTCTGGCATCAATACTCTGGTAAGATAACTCTACATGGAAACAAATATGACTCACTCACAGCATGTTGCAAGTGACTTTTTACAGAGGATTATAGATTTTGATGGACTGGAATTGAATACTTATGGATACACTGAACATGACTTTCAGGAATTGGATAATGATACTGATCCTGAAAATTTTTTTTTACAAACACTAACAATAATTGCCAGTATTATACGGATGAACA
>NW_018138530.1:0-407 GCF_001952655.1 Monopterus albus
ACTGCTTATTTTGTTATATTACACATTTACTGTTTACTTGCCCCTTGCACCACTAACAGGCAAATGTCATTACAGTGACAAGTGGCAGGATACTCCACAGTACTACAAGCAGGGTAAGGCCATTGGCAAGGAATGACTGTGAGGCCAGGTGTATGTTGTCATAAAACTTATATACTCGGATAAAAGATACCAATTCACTTTGTCTTCCCTCACTCCACCTTCATCTAAGATGGTTTCTTCCAGCTTCTGATTGATCCAGGTAATCAGCAGTGTCAGGTCAGGTCAGGGCAATGGCCCCTGAGGGCTGAAATTGCCCACCCCTGATTTACACCAACAATCCCTGAAAAAATCAGCATGAAGTGTTGGATGGTTCTGAAGACATTTATCATTTTGTGATTTTAAGTGTG
>NW_018138531.1:0-407 GCF_001952655.1 Monopterus albus
TTTTTTCCACCAAAGATATCTCCCTATATTTTCTTTGGTTCCTTTTCCTTTAGTTGACAAATTTTGATCCAAATGCCCCAGAAACTACCTCTAAGGTTTTGTTTAAATTTTGTTTGGATTTTCTTCAAAGTTTTGCATGATATTACCAGAAGAGACACTTTATATTCTAAGTATAACAATATTCAGTATATCAATAATGTAAAAACTGCCTATAATGTCATATAGGATTTTATCCATACTGCACACTGAGTACACTGACAACAAAATATATGTACATGTAGTATATGCATACTAAAGCTTCTGACCAACTTCATATAAATTCCGATTATGAGTGGGGCTGCCGGTGCTGATCTCAGAGTATAGGGCATCCCATCTCGCTGGCGACTTCATTTCCACATAGCCACACT
>NW_018138532.1:0-407 GCF_001952655.1 Monopterus albus
ATTTCTCCGCCAACCCATTGCTTCATGAGTGGTATGGGCTTGTGGTCTTGTGTGAGAATTCCCATGCTTTTGCAAATGGCTCAAACTCACCAGAGCTATACTGGGGGCCGTTGTCTGAAATGACAGTTTCGGGGATGCTGTGCCGTGCGCAAGAAAAAGAAGCCTTTAGTTTACTTATCACCGCAGCAGAGGTTGTGCTGTGGAGTTTATCCAGCTCAAAATATCTGCTGTAATAGTCAACCGTCACAAGATAGTCCTCATTGTTCCAGGTGAACAAATCGGTAGCCACTACTTGCCATGGCCTATCTGGGATTGTATGACTGATCATGGGCTCTTTGGTGTTGGAGGGGCGATACGTGAGGCAAATCGGACAGCAGGTAATGATGTTTTCAATGTCTTTTCCCATC
>NW_018138533.1:0-407 GCF_001952655.1 Monopterus albus
TGCTCATTTTCTTGCCCTTCCTCAGCTTCCCACTGCTCTTGAATCAGCCCAGCTCCTGGTTCAACACATTTTTCGCATCCACGGCACTCCCCTCACCATTGTTTTCGACCGCGGTCCACAGTTCACCTCACACGTCTGGTCAGCCTTCTGTCTGCACAGCCATCAGCGCTCGTCCCTGTCTTTCCTCAGGTTATCACCCCCAAACGAATGGTCAAGCTGAACGGTTGAACCAGGAGCTGGAAAACGCACAACGCTGTGTCACCAATTCTTCTGTCTGCCGCGGAAACTGACATTGCCGTTCCCTCTGCCCATGCCCATATCACTCACTGCCACCAAATCTGGGACGAGACCAGGGCCAACCTTTTGCGCACAGCCGACCAAAAACAAACGTCTGGCCGATCGCCGCT
>NW_018138534.1:0-406 GCF_001952655.1 Monopterus albus
TACTTTTCATTGCTGTCTTTTGAAATATTCAGGTCAGTATCAGCTCAGTACTCAGTACTTGGCCTGTAGCTTGTTTGCTAAAGTTAGTGCATGTTAACTTCAGACAGACATTGCTGAGTCAACTTCCTGACTTCATAGTTTTTCTCTGTGTATACTAATGTTGCTCTAGGTTTTAGTTATATTTAATGTTTATACCATAATGATGCCATTTGTGCAGATGGTGTTTTTGTCTTCGCAGTATGCTCCTCTGTCAGAATGTAGAACTAAAGGTGTCATTTAAAGAAATTCTTTGCCTTCATGTACAGAGGAAATGACAATAAAACACAAACTGCGGTACAGGCTGAAACAGCCAGTACAAACATGTCCACACATTGAGACGTCCCCCGTCTGCCGTCCCCACTACAGG
>NW_018138535.1:0-406 GCF_001952655.1 Monopterus albus
TGCAGGTGAGCCTGGGGGTGAGAGAGGTTAGAGGTCATGACCCACCCTGACAGTAGCAGTGTATGTGCTCTTGACGGCAGGCGTGTCGAAGCAGGGAAAGAAGGAGCGATTACACACTGAGTGACCCTGAGTGAAGACCAGAGGCCGGGACTGAGTACAGGTCAGCTCCGAGTCCAACCACCAGATCTGCAGACACAGAGACAGCATCATCATCATCGCATTCAGCAGCTGGCGTTCAACACGTCAGTGTTTACACCACAGAAACAGGACAACGAGACCTTGTCAATTCTCTTTAGGTCAGATTTAAATGAATCTGCTCCAGATGTTCTGTGTGGACATTAAACTATTAAAGGAAGCAGCCGATGATTCTGTTTGTTATTCCCCAGAGACCAGCAGCACCAGTGAA
>NW_018138536.1:0-406 GCF_001952655.1 Monopterus albus
TATTAATATAGTGCAAAAGCACCAAGCATCCCAAAATTCTATCTGTAGTGGTATTTGCTCAAAAAAAATTTAATTTAGGTTTTATCACATTGCCTCGCCTGCCTAGAACAGAACATCATATGAACTTCATGTCATAAATTTACGAACTCTTCATAAAACAAAAGCTTGACTATTTCCTAAAACCTCTTTGATCGATGAAGCGGTGTGCCATCTTTCATCACCAAACTCAAGTAGTCCCTGCCTCTCAACAAGAACTCTGCACTTTGTGCCCAATTCAAAGAACCCAAGGGAGCTTTAAACCCTTTGGCATGGGGATTGCAGCTGTTCATCATGTCGAAGAGCCTGTCAATTATCTTAAAAAGCAAATGTCTGCATTAACAGAATCATAATAAACATGTTTCAATGT
>NW_018138537.1:0-406 GCF_001952655.1 Monopterus albus
TATGACAAGCATGAACTCGCATCAAAGGAAACTTTTTTCCTGTCAGTATAAGGAATGTGAAGAGGTATTATTAAATGGTAGTATACTACAGCTCGAGCTTACCCATGCCGGCCTGGTCGTGCCTGATCTTATGTGCATTTAGAAGCCAAGCCGGCTCGGGCCTGGTTGGTACCCAGATGGGGGAATACATGGTGCTCCAGCTACCCAGCTACTGGTGTTGCACATACCAGTGCACTCCTTGTGTCTGGGCAAAACAGGAGGGTTGTGTAAGGAAAAGCATCTGGTGTTAAAACTGTCAAATCACATACTGTATGTGGGTTGTTGAGATCCACTGGAGCAGCCCAACAATCGACATTATACTATAACTGGAGCTCTTTTAGAAGCAGGAATTACAACCATAAAAAGA
>NW_018138538.1:0-406 GCF_001952655.1 Monopterus albus
ATGTTCAAAAACCTACTGTAGATTAAGTGACAAAATTCTCTCACAATTAAGTTGAGATCCAACCCCAGTATAAGCAAGTGAAACAGACAGTAGCTCTACAGTTCAGATAGATTGATGCCTGGCTTCTGACTGTTACTGCTGCGTGGTTACACACAAATACACATATCCACCCACAAGTCATCATTATGAGTCAGTTCAATATGTTCCGCTAAGTGTATGTTTTGCTAACACACCACCCACACAGACAAATGAAAGAAACACAAATACATATGGTAGATGCAGACTGCATTAAAGTGGAAGTGTGCGATAAATACCTGGACAATGAGTGAGATTTATTGTGACATCACTGTTTGGCTCCATGTACGTAATGTCTAGGGGCTAGTTTAGTGAGTGAGAGAGAGAGAGA
>NW_018138539.1:0-406 GCF_001952655.1 Monopterus albus
TTAACACTCAGTGACACCCACTTTCAAGTTCGATGTGTTTTTAGTGCAGTGATTCACAAATGTCACTGATATGAATGCATTATGTACTAGTTTCATGTGCTCTCCAAGTGATTAGAAATTAATCCTGTTTATTTGTTTTTTCCTCTAGTTAACATACTACATCACCTCCTTTGAACATTTTAAAATTTCAGCTGAAACATCACATAAAAAATGGAACAGGAGTCGGACACCAACAATAATGGACCAATGGACAAAAGTGTTGAGGTGCCAGTTTTCTCCTGTGTAATGAAATGTACACTGAGGGCTTGTCAGTTTAAGCTGTCAACATTTTGTGAGATTAC
Source organism: Monopterus albus (assembly GCF_001952655.1). Lineage (NCBI taxonomy): Eukaryota > Metazoa > Chordata > Actinopteri > Synbranchiformes > Synbranchidae > Monopterus > Monopterus albus. The sequence goes on from NW_018138539.1 coordinate 342, forward strand.
TAATTTATATGGGGCCGGGAGCTATTAATAAGTCAAGTCTTAAGTATTGCTTAAAACATTGATGT
>NW_018138540.1:0-406 GCF_001952655.1 Monopterus albus
TGGGTGTCATTCCGATGAGACTGAGGATTGATTGCAGCACGGGGAACGGGACCATGGCTGCAATACAAAGCACTCTACGCCATCACCACAATGACTACTACTCTGGAGCGTCCAGCCACATGTATGGGTCATCCACAAATAAGCGGATTGAGTCCTGGTGGTCTATATTCAGAAAGGGAAGGTAAGTTGCATTCATGAAGGAAAATGTGTGCAACCTTTGATTTAATTCTTCAAACGTGTATTTGCTTAAAATGAAAACTTCAAATCAATTCTATAGGTGCCAGTTCTGGATGGAGCTATTTGCAGACCTTAGAGATGCCTGATACTTCAACGGGAGTCACGAGCATCAGTGTCTTTTGAGATACAGCTTTGGTTATTCAGGTTATTCAGAAGGACTTGGATGAGT
>NW_018138541.1:0-406 GCF_001952655.1 Monopterus albus
ACTGGTCTTTTTACTGCAGCTATGTTCTTGCAGATCACCACAGTCAGCCTTGTTGCTAGTAGAATACTTCTGTGGTGAAAGTTGTTCTAATCCTCTGACCCAAGTATGAGTTGGCCCTGAGTGGAGGAAAAGCTTTATCAGTGAGAATATGTGAAATACAAGCAAGTCATTAGAGATGAAGGCAAGGCGTCCACAGCTGTTGCTGCGAGACTCAGCAGTGTTTAGAATCCCAGTATTTTCACTGTGAGGTGGAGCTGGATGGTGCACTGATACATGAGGAGTAATTATCAGGCTTGTCCACTGTTTACAGTAACAGATATAATACAAACAGGGAGGATCCTTTACCTAAGTAAAAGCAGAAATTCCACAGTGTAAAAATACTCCCCCTCCTTGAACCGCCACCTTA
>NW_018138542.1:0-406 GCF_001952655.1 Monopterus albus
GGAGCACTGCAAGAGCCTGGTGGCCCTCATGGGCGTATCCTTGACATATACAAAGAAAAACACTCTTCAGTTCTAAGCCCTGAATGAATGCAAGAACAAAGGAAGAACTGAATGAGTTGTCTCCTGACTGCCCAAGTGAAAACAGAAGCCACCAGTTGACTTACTGAATTAAAATCTGATGGTATTTTTCTTCCTGCACGCTGCAGTTCCATGTTAACCCTGTTTGTTAAAGTTGTCATGTAGCTTGGGAGAATTCAGTACACTCTGCTGCTAATGGCTAGTATAGCTAACCCTAGTGAACGTCCGGGGAGGGGTGTCTAATCATCAGTCAGTCATGATTCAGACAATACTAACACCGGTTAAAGTCAGTCCGACCGCACTGTGCACTGATGTCACTCACTATTCA
>NW_018138543.1:0-406 GCF_001952655.1 Monopterus albus
GTCTGAAACATCTGTGTCTCAGAGATCATGCTTTCTTGGGATGACTTTTCCAAAGTATCACTTCTCACTATGGGAAAGATGATCACAGCGAAATAGTTTTAGGCAAAAATACAAACATTTTATTTGAAGAATTAAAAGGTCTGTCACGTCTTATCACCTATAGTTTACTACAGAAGGTGTTCATAGTGACCTTGTGAGGAGGCATGTGTGCTTGTTTCAGTGCTTAAACTGTTCAGTCCATGTGACAAGGCCTCACTTTCATCTCCACCATGTACCACATCTGGAAATTTTGGAAAGTGATACCAGAGGATTAAGAGTATAAATCAAGTAACCTGCACCTGAAAAAAAACTTTCAGCTGTAAAGGAACAAACTAAACAGAACTGACCCACAGAGGTGTTGGTAGAA
>NW_018138544.1:0-406 GCF_001952655.1 Monopterus albus
GGGTGCCTGACGTAAACTCCTGCCTGCAGTTGAATAGCACAGACTTTCCTGTGCTCCAGAAAGGGCCAGTTAAACGGCAGGAACAAGGCAAGAATCAGCAGACTCGGCCTCAGGAGAAGAAAACCTGCAGACAACACTGTGTCTTTGGATTGACTTGTAGACCTGAACAACAGCTGGAGGCTGCTGATAAGGACACCAGTGGTGGATTTGGCACCACCAAACGGACCAAGAAACAGATCAAAGCTGACAAGGCTGAGGAAGAGTTTAAATGGTTTGTGGAAGAGAAGGACAGCAAGATACGCCAGCTGGGTGAACAAGGTGCTGCCTTGCTCAGTGAGATTGAGCTGTTGAAAAAACAGCTCAAAAGTAAAAAATCTGAGAATGTAATAAACCACAGATTTGATGA
>NW_018138545.1:0-406 GCF_001952655.1 Monopterus albus
AGAGAGAGAGAGCGAGACGGAGGGAAACCATGACAAAGGGAGGTAGCCCAGAAGACCAAATTCATATTCATCAGGACTGCTCCACTTGTTCTCAAGCAGCACTTATAGCACAGTCAGAATACATTCAACTACAGTACAGAATTCTAAAACCATTAGCTGGTTTAATCAGTACTCAAACTTAATAAAAGATTATTTTATTCAGTTATCAAGTAATAATGTAATAAAGTTTGTTTGTTGTAATGCAAAGTGTTAATATTGTGTTGCATATCATGAATATGTTGAGGGTCCTGAAGCTACTGTTCAGATAGAATGTTAATGGCCTTGTGAACAGCAGTTAGATCATCTTCAGCTTCAGTACTTCAGAAGGCAGCATACTTTGGTGCTGGATCAGGTAAAACTTAGCTGC
>NW_018138546.1:0-406 GCF_001952655.1 Monopterus albus
AAAAAAAAAACTAAAATGCTGCTGAGCACTGCTGTCAAGACTTGAGTGCATCAGTTGCAGTAGGAACAAAAGAAAATCTGTATCTCTTGCATTTTAGTCTGGGGACCGATATCTCCACCCACAGGGTACGAGAATTCATTCCTCCAACAGAGGATGGTCAAAGCTGGACAAGACTGATCCTGCTTTTCTCAAGACTTGTCTGTCATAGTATCCCATCAGAGAGCACAGTGAGCTGCAGTGATCTGGTTTGTCTGTACTGACCATGGATGGATGAAGGGGGAACTGGCTACACCATTGCTAGATGGCGCCTAGCCAACCATGTGTTGATTAATGAAAGCCACCCTTACATTTGTTTGTGTGGCAGGATGAACGGTGCAGCCGTCAAGGGTTATGAGGAGGACGTAGG
>NW_018138547.1:0-406 GCF_001952655.1 Monopterus albus
AGAAAACCAGGAAGCAAGGTCCAAACCGTGACAGGCATAAGTAATTAGCCATTTTCCTGTTTGCCTCTGAAGTAACAATTCACCTCACCTTCATACAGGCCTGAGGAAAAGTACTCTACTTAGATGAAATGCAACAGGATTTTTCTTGTGGCTACATAATTAGTGTTGTGTGTGTCCTTGTTTTTTTTGGTTCTTTTTTGTATTCTCTATTATACTGAAGTGAGGTATATTTATTTTGAGTGTTTCATTATCATCTGCGTGCCCTGCCTGCTTTGTTAAATTGAATTCACTGGCAACACAAGTGTGAATTGCTGTCAGACCTGTCGTGGTTAAACTTCATGTAAAGGTCACAGCATGTAAAATGGGGCAGACTGTACAGGATACCATGGCTCAGATATACACCGAT
>NW_018138548.1:0-406 GCF_001952655.1 Monopterus albus
ATATATAAAACATCAGACTGAACAGCAGACTTGGTAATGTTTAATTTTTTTTATTCTGGATCCAAATGCAGTAACATGAGCAAAGAGAACAGCAGACCAATAAACCAGGACAATAAAGAATACTGACAGCTGTCCTAATAAAAGAATTTTAGGACTATGAGTTTTGAACCCAACTTGTCTTTACTGAAATGGCTTTAATTTAAATTCTGTCCATCTCCGAGCATTGCCTCAGTTTCCAGTGTCTGCTCTCACCTCAGTCTGTTTATGTTTTTAGGTGTACTCATCTGTTCCTCAGCTCATGATGTGAACTCTGACAGGCACACGCTCTAAAATCCAGAGTGATGGTCTCTTTAGATGGGTGATTTTGCATTTTAGGCTGCATTCACTTTGAAAATGTTTCTGCCCC
>NW_018138549.1:0-406 GCF_001952655.1 Monopterus albus
TGTAGCCTCTGACCTCAGAGACAAGAGACATAGTTTGACAACTGTGATGCTCCAAAGAGTAGGTGACAGCATACCCAACCCTTAAATGTCAAAAAATGGGTCCTGTCACTGAAGCTGACATGTTTTGACAGCATCTGAAAACCATCAGGGAATTATTAAATTTCCCCAAGATTAACCTGTGTTCAAATGTGTCTTTTTTTCAAGATGGTTACAAGAATTTCCCAGTTTTCTTGCTATATTATTTACTGTTTGTTTGGACTAAAGAGGTTTTTATGTGTATATCAGATGTGTAATATTTTCCCAGTGGTCAAGTCAAACAGGCAGTTTTAGAATTTTTGAGGTCTCTGCTTCCAGATGAGAAGGTTCTGGGTTTAAGCTTTGGCCGACCCAGGGCCTTTCTGTGTGG
>NW_018138550.1:0-406 GCF_001952655.1 Monopterus albus
TTAAAGCCTCACTATGGATACATGTGTGGAAATAGTTGGGCAATTTTATTTTGTTCATATAAAATGTTTTGAAACAGTACTTTTCTTTTATTTAACTTTAATTTACCCAGGAATTCCCATTGAGATTACAAATCTTTTACCAGGAGCAACTGACCAAAATCAACAGTCACACCTAGTTGTATATACGTAACAAATCCACATATTAGCTTTGCCATCATATAAACAGGGAGTTACCACAACACTTACAATCACAAACAGAACAGATCACCTTTGTGAAATTTAAAGTTCCTGTAGCTGCTTTACAGTAAAAGCCTTCACAAATATCAGAATGTCCCTGAATGTCTGTAGCAGTGTTCCGCAGAGAGAAGCACATGAGAAATGAGACGGCTCTTGTTCCTCCTCAAAA
>NW_018138551.1:0-406 GCF_001952655.1 Monopterus albus
CATTTAACATGTAGTCTAATATCCCTGGGGGAAATAAAACCATGTAGGCCTGTTGCTGGTAGTGCTGTCTGCGGGCCCAGAAAGCCCCCCAGAGGCAGCACATGAATGTTAAAATAATGTAAAACAACAATGTACAATAACACACCAGAGTCAATTCACGGGACATTTAGGTGCCATCTTTAAGGTCATCATAATCACACAGGTAGGCCTATGGCTACATTTACATCACCTGCAGAGAACGCCAGGTGACCTCAGTCACGCATATCCGTCCACCAGCAGCAGATCTGTAGCTACGGGAACATGGTTACTGCATTTAACTAAAACACCACAACCAGAGAAAAGAGAAGCGAACTTTGGAGTACGAAGTTGCAGAATTGAAGGCGTTAGTGTTTTTGTAGTGTTTTTT
>NW_018138552.1:0-406 GCF_001952655.1 Monopterus albus
ACCTGGCCAATATAGCTGATTCTGATTATGAATTAGTTTTCTGATTTTAATTGTAAAGTACTGGATTACTCGACACTACATCAACTCCGGGATTTGTTGCTGGGAGACAATTAGAAGTCCTCACCTAGAAGCCATTGTTTACCCAACAATGTCAGTCAGGCACTGAACTTTGGAATGACCTGGTAGACTTTGCTGTGTCAGTATATGTCTGAGTTATGGAGGGGCAGGAAGATACTTTATAAAGGATTTGGGTAGAGTTGTTGCTGTGTTAGACTGAGAGGAGTGAAAAACAAAGGAAAACCTTTTCCATGATGGGTTACAGCACATTGTGCCTGCTACTGCTGCTGAACTGCTACACACTGGGTCGTAAGTAGGAATCTGTTTTGATTCAAAGTAACTGATTACA
>NW_018138553.1:0-406 GCF_001952655.1 Monopterus albus
GTGTGGTGTTGATACAAAGAGCCACCAGAATGGGAAAATCATTTTAGAATGAGAGTTTAGGAGATGGCGTCTGCGTGTGGAGTAAAATGCCAAATCTCAGCAGCTGCTGCAGCAACTGTGGAGTGACATTTAATCATCAGCACTTCACACAGAAATCCCTGCTGATTATTAATCTATTAATTATGATGATTTACTGCAACAGACAGTAAAAAAAGGTTTTTAGGTGTTAATTTATACTCATGCTTAAGTGAAAGACTGTTCCTTTGTAAGTCTTCAGCTCATGCTTAATTATCAGGTGCTCAGAGGAAGTAAAGGAGGATACAGGAAGTGCTAAACATAGAAACAAATGTTTCTAAGGGACCTGAAGCTGTGAAATAAACCTATCATTTAACCTACTCAGTGTTTC
>NW_018138554.1:0-406 GCF_001952655.1 Monopterus albus
GTCTCCTCCACCTCACCACCAGTACCCTGTTTATACCATCACAGATGCTGGATATCAACAGAGTTTCCGTATTGTCTATGTCTGCCTGTAACCACACAACTTATACCTTCCAGATTTCATAAAGTCAGACCACAGGAAATCCAGCTCTTAATTAAATAAAGGCACATTATTTTCCTGTCTAAGAGCTATTAGCCAAAGCAAGAGCAATGCTGCACTGTCAGCATGAGGGCCTGCTGAGTCCATTTGTTACTAAAGAGCAGAAAAGTTATAAACAGGGCTGAAACACATTTGGCTAGATTTGAACATAAGTACAAATCTTTAAAACATGGCCAAAACATCACAAAGAGATAAACTACACACTGGAGAACTAGTTTCTCACTATGTCTATGGCTCACGAGTCACCACG
>NW_018138555.1:0-406 GCF_001952655.1 Monopterus albus
CACCAGACAAGGAGGGAACAACGACAGCAATTTGTAAGAATAAAATTTGGAAAGACCTACCAGACAACTGTGTCCTACGACCAGTCCAAGACCTACTTGAACAGTCTAAGGTGATTTAGTTCTCCAGCTCTTCTGATAACACACGGTCATATCAATTAGAGCATATTTACTTATCCCAAATATGTTTACATCTGAAATAGGGATATTTGAGCCACCATATATTTGTATCAAACAAAGGCATGAAGAACAATGCAATCAGGTGGAAGACTGCATGTATATTTTTGAATACCTGAATAGTATATACATGACTTGTTATCCAACTAGCTAATGTAGTATTCCAAATATTTTAATCATCGTTTAAGGCACTCAAGTCAAGTCAATTCAAGTCAAGAATCTTTATTGTCAT
>NW_018138556.1:0-406 GCF_001952655.1 Monopterus albus
AAAGTCCCATGTTTGTCTAAAAATATTGCCACTTTAAACTCTCTGCCTAGATGGACCTGTTGGTCTACTGAAACCCTATGCATTTAATGTAGATATTAAAGGCAGCCCTTTGACGTCATGAGACACAAAAGGATCTTCACAAAGCATCAATATTTGACACCATTGGAATGACAATAAGCCGGTTAAACAGGGTAAAGAGAGAAAGAGATGCCTTCATTGGGTACACTTCTCATTTGCTAACATGGACTGATCGAAACTGAAGTTAGGTAATCAAAACGCTTTACACCTTCAACAAAACAAGTTTATGTAGACCAAACCGAATCATTTTTGATTCACCTCCATCTCTGACAGTCCAACAAGAACATTAATAAACAAGTTCAATACCATCACAAACCTTCAGATGAGA
>NW_018138557.1:0-406 GCF_001952655.1 Monopterus albus
TTAGTGCTTTTCAGAACTCCACAACTTTGAGCTGTAAACTATTTACTCCAGGAGTTAGTGTCAGAAAATAAAACATGAAACACTTATTTTACCATTGCTGTGCAAAATTCGGGCCTTGTCCCCCAAGTACTTGTGAGATGGAAGAAAGGCCTCTATATCCAGCAAAAAAGCCTCTGCAACCTTGGCAGAATCCTATACACACACATACAAATAAAAGCTGTTCATTTTCGATTCATCAGTTACAGTGTCTGTAGCTACTCTTATAATGAATAATGATCAGTGAAGCATTCAACAGCACTGCTGTAGTTTTTCTTCCCTGACAGCACAGGAACATTAAAATGAAACCAATGGTTGACTTTAGTCAAAAGAAGCCTAGTAATTTAAAACATCTGCTGAACAATAAGAT
>NW_018138558.1:0-406 GCF_001952655.1 Monopterus albus
CCCATTCATGTCTATGCGGGATTGTGTTCACAGCAGCCGGCACCAGTACTGCAGGGGGCTCTGGCAAAACGACGCAGCCCAACCAAACATTGGGCGAGAAGCGGGGAACACCCTGGAAAGGACTAGGTTGTGTTTTGGTCAATTTTATTTTATCCAAAGTAGGCCTATTATCGTTAAAAAAGTTCATGGATGTTACCTATTGAGGTGATTAAGTGTTTAGATACCATCAGCAAACACAACAACGTAACACGTTATATGGCAACAAGTAGAGAACAATTATTTCCGGTCACATTTTGACTGGACTTCAGAACAAAGGTCAAAAAGTAGTGAGTGAATGTGTTCTTTGGGGATTTTTAAGGTCCACATTTTTTAAGCAACAACAGCAAAATGTAGAAATAAGGACATT
>NW_018138559.1:0-405 GCF_001952655.1 Monopterus albus
TGTTCTGAATTAGCTGGACCATGTAAAATTACTCACTGCTTCTGTTCTCCTGGTCACGTACACATTCACATGCATAAACCCTATCATCAAGCTCTGAACAATGCACAGCGTACCCAGCACAAACGGTACACAAATATAAACAAAGACAAACCTGCAATGCTGTCAGGCCCCACCTCCAGGTTGAGTGAGATGCACTGGTCTCCATCCTGCTTCGCTGGACCCAGGATCATCCAGCTCTCCAGACCATCTGAATCCGATGAATCATAAGAATCAGACTCACTTTTGGACTCTGACTCTTCTGATTCTGATTCTGATTCTGAGCTGCTGGAGTCCAAAGTCACTGGCACACAAAAACTCCTCTTCCTTTTGAGGTTTCCCTTAATGACAAAACAACAACAACAACAA
>NW_018138560.1:0-405 GCF_001952655.1 Monopterus albus
CACGATACACAACGATACACTGAGTAAAGACAAAAAGACACTTTATTTTTTGAGTAAATGACAAAACATGTTCTGTCCTACTTAGTTGCCATAAATTCTGTTTTACAGTAATATTTCTAAATCTGTGACAGTTATAATATTGTGGTTTACTTGTAAGTAGAAACACAGAGAAATACTGTAAACTCATAGCTTTAATCCAAAGACTAGAAAAGTACTAAACTACAGTTCATCTCAGTTAAATCCTTAAAATCTTGTGACCCAAATACAGACTTACACACTTTCTGCAAAATATTATGCAAAAACAAGACATTAATGATTTGCAGAATAAAAGGTAGGTCAGTACTAAATATTGGACCCATAACTTGACAGAATGCTCTTATAGAAAATATTTACAAAATATTAAAA
>NW_018138561.1:0-405 GCF_001952655.1 Monopterus albus
TTACTTTCTCACACAAGTGCAAAAAGTTCAGGCAGGCCTATTTTCAGTGGCCGTAGTGGAGGAATTTTAATGTTCTGGAAGCAGGCTGTGCTTATCTCTTTCCTGAGCTCAGGTTCCTTCCTGTCAACTGGAAAAGTTGTAAGAATTTACTTTCAATATCACTCACCTTTACACCGTGTCTCTGTATCTGTCTCTGCTTCTCACTTATCTTCTTCAACTGCTTCCTCAGCAGGACCTTTTTATTTTTAGCCTGGTTTTACCTCCATTTGACACCCCACCCTACTCAGGCTTATAATCAGTAGGACTCCACATCAGAAGCCCAGATATTTTAATGGCACTTGTAAGATAAAGAGCAGCATAGCCACACAACTGGAATAAAAAGAGGAACAAACATTTTACAAATAA
>NW_018138562.1:0-405 GCF_001952655.1 Monopterus albus
AAGTTACATAATTACCTTGTTAAAAATAATTTAAAACTAAGCTAAATGCATTTAATTCTGTACTTTACTTGAGTATTAAAAGCCCATATTACACAGATTGACCCCTTTCAGTGTTACCTGTTTTTATGATCAAATTGTTATGAGTTTCAATGGATATATTTTTGAACAGTATTTTAATGTTGTATGTCCAGCTACAGCTTATTTCATATTTTAAAAATGGCTTGTTTTATATGTAAAATCTGAATCTAAATAAAAGCTTGCTTTTAAGATCTTACATATAAATAAAAATGTTTTAAAATTACAAACATACATATACATACACACATATAGATGTACGTGTGCTTAAATATCCACACAAATTTTGTATTACATGCACACATATTTATTGTATATACACAATATCTA
>NW_018138563.1:0-405 GCF_001952655.1 Monopterus albus
TTACCTGGTTAAATAAAGAGAAGAAGATTCACTGAAATGCATTTTTTCACATATAAATGTAAGCATATTCTACATAAAACGTGACTGTCACATTTTGTCATGCCTTCTTATGCCCTAAAAGTCACCAATATGTTCACATTAGACTCAGTCATGGTGTAGAATATGTGTCACTAAACAATTACCACACAGCTACACTTCACCTTCCTGCAGGCTTGGCCTACATATGCAAACACAGGCGCATGTAAGGGTAAGGGCACTCATCACTTTATTATGTGACATGAGAGAGACAGAGCATCTCCCTAGGGTTGCATGAGAGGGCTGAGGTCAAAATTAATGCTCATGCACAAAAATAGGTCAAATGTGGGGCCCAGCTTTCCTTTGCTCATTTCATAACTTTTTTTTTTT
>NW_018138564.1:0-405 GCF_001952655.1 Monopterus albus
TTGTTGGGTTTTTCCTCTATAATATTAGTTTTATAAATTTCTATTTTTTTCACACTGTGTTTTAATTGTGGGTAATGATATTCAGAGATTATTGGACCACGATGCTTTGCAGAAACTGTTGCTGTCTGTCTGAACAGAGGTGAGATCAGGACACAGGTCTGAAGCATTAGTTACATGACTTGATGTGGTGTTCCAGCTTCATGACACGATAAGGCAAATATTTGTGGTATAATCACATGGGGACAACCCATGCTGGAACTTCCCTTCCTCCCTGTTAATGTAGCTGTTTGTGCAGACTGAATCCAGGTGTTAAACTGCAGCATTCGTTCAGCTCAGCTCATGTGCCAACAATTGCAGATTTATGTGCAGACAAACTGACATCTGTTAGAAATTAATAAATCAGTC
>NW_018138565.1:0-405 GCF_001952655.1 Monopterus albus
ATTCATGTCATTTTCATATTCATCAAACTTGTTATTGTTATTAAAACAAGTACATTATAAAATAAAAATAAAAAAATTTGTTCAAAAAGGTCCCAAGATTAATGTGAGATAATTAATGCAGGTCAGACAAAAAACTAATTTCTGCTAAACAAATTGTATTATTTTTGGAATGTGCTCTTTTTGTACAAATATTAATAATTTGACCAATTTAGAATAGTTTTAATAGTCAAAATTATCTACCTGATTTGCCATAGATATTTTTTCAGCAGAAATGCACGGCCATAGGCTGATCCCTCAGTTTGTTGCCCTATCTGCTGCAACGCAACCCGAGCAGCTTGGACTTTGTTCAAGTACGACTCTTTTATTTGTTATCGACAGCCTTTACTTCAAGTTTGTCCATTTTAC
>NW_018138566.1:0-405 GCF_001952655.1 Monopterus albus
TTATGTTCATCTGTCATCTCTGAAATTCTCACTTCTCCACCACTTGTGCTAGAAAGAAAGCGAATTAGTCAGTCTGTGTTAAAGCATTATAGAGACAGACTAATAGGTTCTGCATAGTTTTATCTGCAAAACATTTAAACATATGCAGCATTCACTTTATTCAAGTGGAATAATAAATATAAAAGTATGATATAGAACATATCCAACAGTTTTAAATCATCACTGACAGTAGTGATCACCTAATTTGCTGTGATCTTGTCCAGTAACTGTAATGCAGCATTACCACCTGAAAACAAAACACACAACCTAAATCGACTAGTCCATTGTGCTGCAGTCCAGACCTGTTCAAAGCCATAACATGAAATGACCATAGTAAAATGCAGTGGAAATATTTCATGGATAATG
>NW_018138567.1:0-405 GCF_001952655.1 Monopterus albus
TGACCTGGATGCAACACAAGGGTTAAAGTACCTTTGAATGAATGCTTTAGTTGAAGATGTTAAACCACTTAAGATAATTTCAAAAATTAAATGTGAACAACAGAATTTTATGGATTTATTACAGCTACAACCCAGCATACAACAGGGTCTGAATTTTTGGTATGAATGCTTTCAAATCCTTATTACAAAATATATTTATGTATGCTTGTATAATCCTTCTACTGTCTTAACTTGCAAATATTTCATCATGTGCTTTGGAGTCATCAGGCATGTGTCAACCGTAACCTGATAAGGTGACACATTATGCCTGATGACTCCAAACCACATGATGAAAAATTACAGCACAGCTTAGTGCAGCTTACTGTAACCAGGAGCATTGCTAGACATAAAGCTCTAATTGGAGAC
>NW_018138568.1:0-405 GCF_001952655.1 Monopterus albus
ACCATAAATATACTGTATGTAAACAAATGCCAGGTATAAAAAAAAATCACCTATCCGCACTTATAAACAAAACATGTGACTGATTTTTTCTAGTTGTTAACATCAGAAACATGTGTAATGTCAAAGCCTAAACTCCATACACACATGTGACGTAAGGTAGGCTGAGGAAGAAGCCGGAAGCTGGAGATAGAGGGGACCTTTGTCTCTTTTATTTCCCTCACACACTCTGGAAACCGCACAGAACACACCGAACAATCCCCGCCAACCCAGACTAAATACATCCCTTCTAGAGGGGCCTTACAGGGTGTTTCTCTGCCCCCCAACACTACAAGTACATCATCTATTAGAATAATTCAATACACAAGAATGGCCCGGATCAAAATCAGAATCAGAGTCTGCTTTATT
>NW_018138569.1:0-405 GCF_001952655.1 Monopterus albus
GTTATATTACACAGCCAATGATGTGATATGACAAAAGCTCCAGAACAGGTACTAAATGGACCTTGTGTTGTTATATCAGCTGAGGTTTTTACCCCATTACATACATTGGGAAACCAAAAATGACTGCAATCCCCCACCCCCCAGAAGGAACAGCAAACCGCAACATAAGGAAACAAAATTATGTTTGTAAATTCATTAACCATACAGTTTCCTAGAACTGCACAAACATCCACTTGACTGCCCCACTGAAGGCTTTTCCCTGACGTGCAATGAGGCCATATCTGATAGAGGGAGAGGCTGGAGAAACCAACAACAGTTGCAAAACAAAGACATCTTCAAGTTTACAAGAACATAAATGAATCAACATCCTTGTGTGACATGACATTACCTGTAACCCTGAAAAAA
>NW_018138570.1:0-405 GCF_001952655.1 Monopterus albus
TTTTACTACTGGCTTAAAACACTTATTTTTTTTTACCTCAAGTTCTCCCTGATTGATAGATAGCCCATAATGCCCTATTTGTGTGACCCATGAACAGGTCCAAAATCGTTCTTTATTTTTTATGCTTTTCCAAAAACAGGACAGCCAGTATCATACACACTGCTTAAGATGCCATTCTGTGTTTACATACTTGTTTCCAGTTCCTGGCACCTCCTTCTGATGGCCTCACACAAGTTGTGAAAGACAGCAGTCTGTAGTTGTTCAGGTACCAGTGTGTAGCCGGTCATATCCCTCATTCAAGTCATGGCAAGAATTTATGACTCCTTAATTGTGTAATTTGACACAGTGAGCATCTTATCAGATGAAAATATTCTATAGTCTGGATCCAGTATTAGTAACAGTACA
>NW_018138571.1:0-405 GCF_001952655.1 Monopterus albus
CTTTCATTTTTTAAACTGTCACCATGATTCAAAATAAAATCCCCACCTCTTCGCACCATACCATTGAGCAAGAGAAGGTGATGGCGGTCACGTACATTGGCTTTTACAGACTCAGCTCACACCTGCAGTGGCTGAGGATTCAGCTATGTTTTACTTTGCCCATAATTATTCCCACTGGAGTTACCAGAAGTTACTAATGATCAGACAAGTCTTTGTACATGACTGTAGCATGAAGTCCCATCTTTTCTTTGTGCTCCCAAGGTCATACCAAAGGATGGTGGGTGGGTGAATGTCTTGTCTAGGGTGTGCAGTCCAATCCTGCAGCCCTCCTGTCTGTCAACAACTGAGTATGATGAAGCTGAGCTTTGTTTACTTAGCTGGTGGTTACTAGATTTATGTTTGGGA
>NW_018138572.1:0-405 GCF_001952655.1 Monopterus albus
CACCAAGCCAAAGAACTGGGGCCAATAATCAGGGCCCTTAGTGAATTATCTGATTGGACCCCAGCCCAACTTCCTGATGTTCTCTATTCTCCCTCAGCACAAAGCTACCGCATTTGTGCCTCTTGTTGTGACCACATTATTTTGTCTCATTCACTCATTTCTAGGGGACATGGTTGTGAGGCCACGGATCACCCACAGGCTGAGACTCTTCTTGCCGCCCTCTTTGTGGTCTAAGGGCTCCACTGATGTCGGATTCTTGGCCTCACAGGCTACACACGCCACTACAGTATATTCCCAACTTTGTGGGCTTAACCGCCCCTTTGCGAGCAATGGTTCACTCATGTGGTATGCGCAATATGGCTGCTTCTCTTCCCTGGGATGTGCCAGCTGAAGAGGCTTTCATAC
>NW_018138573.1:0-405 GCF_001952655.1 Monopterus albus
ATTCCTAGAGCTTTGTCTAAAGAGCGAGGTTCCTTGAACGCCGGACTCTAGCACCGCGCCACCATCACCTTCTGCCCAGTCTGCGAGACGGGCTTTGTTCTGCCCGGCGCCCCGCGCCCCCACTGCTAGACCTGCACAGAACACACTGAGCTGGCGTTCCCCACTCAGGCCACTTGCCCCTTGCTTGTTGGAGAAGCAGTGCCGTACTAATGCGTTTGGGGTCACCAGGGAGCATGACCCTGACGATTTCTGATTCCCAAGAAATACTGTAGTGTTAGGCAGACTGCAGTGTGGTTCCCACCTGAGCTAAAGCCACTGGAAGGTGACAACACAGAGTATCAGTGAAACAAAATGGCCATCTGCATGTACAATACAGTTTTTTCAGGATCATGACATGAGAGAGAG
>NW_018138574.1:0-405 GCF_001952655.1 Monopterus albus
TGAACGTAACACAAAGTACGATGGTTCTGAATGATCTGAACACGTTCTGTACCAACCTTGACCCACAGGTAAGAAACACATGCATTAGTGGTCCAATTTATACACTGGGGAAAGTGGAGTAACATTATGAAAGTAGATGCTTCCTTCCTGGTTTGATAAGCATGAAAATGATGTAACTCATATGTTAAGGCCTTTACAGCCACCAACCCAACAACCCAGCTGAGATTTTTGACATGCATGTTTCACAATTATCAAAATACCTTTCTCTTTTGGAAAAGTGATGTTTGTCACAGAGACCTGGGACATTTATGCTAAGATTTGATTTGTTTTGGCTGTTGTTGGTTTTGTAGCTGTAGACCAAAAGAATAACAGCAAATAATCAGCTGATCAGGTCACATCAGTGTC
>NW_018138575.1:0-405 GCF_001952655.1 Monopterus albus
GGGAAAGACCAGCCCTCAGGACTTAAGCACAAATTAAAGTGGCATCAAACCGTGATCAGAGCCTGATTCCTTCTGTGTCAGAGTTGGACATACGGTGTCTCATTAAAATGAAATTGTTTTGCATGTGAATAAAGAAGGAAAATCTATTTTACAGTACATCTATGGATGGGGTCTGACAGAATCTGATCTTTACTGGCCAAGCACGTTTACAGGGTGCGCTTTGCAAGGCAACAAGAAATAAAACTAAACTCTGTGTTGAAACAGTGAAAATGTGCAACAACTTTCAATCAGCAGCAGAAAAAGAGACACAATCTACTTATAAATACTGTCTATGTAGACATGAGGCACTGCACCAGGGTGATGCTGTATCCTACTATATACACAGTCATGGGTTAAGTGTTGATC
>NW_018138576.1:0-405 GCF_001952655.1 Monopterus albus
ATTACTGGTTGTATTGCCAACAAAGGCTTTATATGAGAGATGGTTTTGAGGATTAGAATGAACTGCTGAGTTTGTCAAAACAAAACCAACCTGAAAATCGTTATATTTTCCTTTTAAAAAAATATTTTCATCATCTAGAAGCTGGAAAATTTAGACGAGTGGAAAGTTTGAGGCGTTTTATGATCATCTCTGGCTTTATTTCAAGACTGCACTCTGGTGTTTAGAGACAGCTGGGATTTAGGACAGTTAGACTTCAGCACAAGCAAACACACACAAGAACACTTATTACTAAAAGCTTTGAACAATCCTGGCTTATATTGTAAAAACATTTGCAAATATATGATCAAACAATACAGACATGTTAAGGTGTTTTTTCACAGATCCACTGCAGAGAGGTTGTACATG
>NW_018138577.1:0-405 GCF_001952655.1 Monopterus albus
TTTTTTTTTTTACAATATTGTGAATTTACCTTAAGAAACATCATGCCAAAAATCTAAAAAACATAATAAACTAGTGTTTCTTCTGGCTGTACTGTATTGTCATATATCCAGTTGTGCAAATGTCCAAGTAAACAAAGCAAGCAAACACATGTACACACAGTATGTACTGAACTATGTGCATGTCCACTGTCACCTGAATGAAATCTTTCAGCAACACCGTTTACAGCAGTCACAGGAAGAATCAGTTTCAGTCTTTGTTCCATCTCCAAATCAATCAATCAAGTGATATCAGTTTGTCGCTGCCTGCACTGGTTATACTGCAGTCCCCAGAGGGATCTGAAAATCTATCAACATTCTGAATAGGACTGTAGTATTGGAGGGGGGCACAAACTGTTTTATTATGGT
>NW_018138578.1:0-405 GCF_001952655.1 Monopterus albus
CCCCAGGATTGATACCTTAACTCATTTCATTCCTGTGTAACAATAAACCTGGTCCAGTATCAACACTGTTCAGGAAATATTCTGGACCATGGGATACGAATAGGTTCAACTCCACTATATTCTGCTGTTACTGTGTATATTCCTTCCTGTCTCAAAGATTGAACTTTTACAGCCTCCAGTACTGTAAATGCATGCTAGAGAGTATAGTGAATATCAGTTCATGTGATTGTATTTAACCTACTCTCACATTAAGGTTTGAGTATGCTGTACTGCAATACTCACTCCAGTTTATAATCTGGCAGCAGGTTGAAAGGCTTAAAATAATGGTTTTCTTATCTTAAGTGGCCCAAATGTTTCCTCTTAATTCTAACAGTGGAAAAAAGAGAAGAACATTTCCAGTGAATT
>NW_018138579.1:0-405 GCF_001952655.1 Monopterus albus
ATAAATTGAATTAGTTTAACTGCGAGCGGTGTGTGGAGCTGGATTAAGTCAAGACCTGATCAGTTTTGACAATTAACCAGGCAGGGTTCACACGGTGTCTATTGGCCAAGTATAGTGAAAGCCCACTTAAAGCGCTTTTTGTAAATAGTCCAGACTTAAATGTGTGTGTTTGACTATAGGCTGAGTATATGTGTTGTAAATTGCTTCATGTTTAATGAAATGTGATAAAAGGTTGTTTAAGAAAATATATATTGGGTTATATTAAGTCTCTGGATGTTGTTGGGCTGTCTTGTTTGACACGCCTCTGCAACGTCGCATGGCGGTCGGGGACAGTGCCTCTGGACTGGCAGGTCTGGACTGGTGGTCCCTCATTTTAAAAAAGGGGACCAGAGGGTGTGTTCCAAC
>NW_018138580.1:0-405 GCF_001952655.1 Monopterus albus
TTTGGTGAGTACCTCAGTTATAATCCATCACTGATGCAGCCTGTGAGAGAAACCCTCTTCTTATTTGGGATCATTCCTACATGTCTGAATAAAACCATTCAAGTACAGACAAGTGGTTTAACCGGTTTCACAACACTGCAGTCAGACCGAAACTGAAACAGGGGTTGTGTGGTAAGTTCCTCCTAAGCAGAGTTACAAGGGTTTAACTTTGAAGAAAACTGCTGTGTGACTGATAACAAACCAGCTGGCCTTGACTTTCTGATTTTATGAGCTGCCCTGTAACGTGTTTTCTTTGCATCTTGTCACAGATCGGGGACAAAACCAAAACAGGAGGTGGGAAGAGGTGGAGATGCAGGACCGCTGATCAGTGCAATATGTGAGCAAGAACACTAGAAGAATAGTCTT
>NW_018138581.1:0-405 GCF_001952655.1 Monopterus albus
GGGGTGGTGAAGGCAGGAAGCAGGCCACAGGACCAGTCTATTAGCTTTGGTTATCATACTGTACAGGTTCAAATGTATACAGAATGTAGTTGCTATAGACAAGCAACTGACCTTCTTCTCTTCTTGGGTCAAACAATTAAGCAAAATTGTGTAAAAACACCAAAATACAAAAACAGTCACATAAACAGCCACAACAGCAATGGTATGCTAAGCTTAGGAAACAGTTTCTGCTTGGGTAGCCTGAGGGCAGACATTTCCAAAACAGATTCAGTTAAAACCAGGTGACTAATGACAGAGCAGGGTGAGAGAGGCAGAAAGTAAACAAACAGAAAACAGGTCTGGCCTTGGTAACAGTGTCAGAATGGCTAGATAGGACTGCAACTGTGTGGAGAAGCCTGAAAAGCA
>NW_018138582.1:0-405 GCF_001952655.1 Monopterus albus
CTCCGACTCACTGCTGCACCCCTCCTCACCAGAGCAGTACTCCAGGATATGACCCTCAAGATGGCTGATGGGCGTGAATACTTCATTCGCAAGGGTGACAGAATGGCATTGTTCTCTTACAGTGTCATTAATCTTGACCCAGAGATCCATCCTGACCCACATTTGTTCAAATATAACCGCTTTCTGAATCCAGATGGGAGCAAGAAAACTGATTTTTACAAAGCAGGAAAGAAGGTGAAGTATTACAACATGCCCTGGGGTGCTGGGGTCTCCATATGTCCTGGGCGTTTCTTTGCCACAAATGAGCTGAAACAGTTTGTTTTCCTCATGTTGGCCTACTTTGAGTTTGAGCTGAAGAATCCTGAGGAGAAGATACCTGAACTTGACATCAGGCGATGGGGCTTT
>NW_018138583.1:0-405 GCF_001952655.1 Monopterus albus
TACTGGACCAGGTCGGGTTCCACAACATCATCTCCCTCTGGAGCAGAGAAAAGAACAAAGAGGAAAACAAAGGGTGAGAAACATAAAGATAAAGGTGTTTGTGTGACTAATTACTAAATGTCTGGTGAATTATTTTGTTACTTTCCAGTACACCACGCTCAGTATACCACTTAGTATTTAGCACTTAGTACCACTCTGTGAGTTTACTTCTTAAAATCATCTAGGTATCAACAAGCCAGGCTGACAATGACATGATGGTGAAATCCTGAAAAACATAGTAATTGGACGTTGAGGTGTGGTGGAAGAAGCACGATTCTTTATGTAAGTACTTGACTAGATCCCAAACAGAATTTAATACCTGACAATGAGGTAACGAACGTTTTAACTTGGAAATGAGCTCGACTG
>NW_018138584.1:0-405 GCF_001952655.1 Monopterus albus
CAGTGTAAACCGACATCATTGCTCTTGCACTGTACAATCATTAATCTGATCTAAGTACGTGGCCATGGACTTCGACCAGTCTGGTTATAACCACCAGTTTGACCAGTCTGGCTATGAGACCGTAGGCTGTGATACTGTGGCTGCTCCCTGGAGGTGAACTGAGTCGATGAGCTACAGAGGTACAGTGTGTTTGATAAAATCCAATTTCTGTTTAGTGGTTTTATTTCAGTGATGATTTTCATGAAATAGAAATGTATTCTGCACAGTAATGTTTGTCACCATCTATCGGTGGAGAACAGAAATTTGGTTTTTAAGGAGCAAACAGTCGGTTATTGAAGGCTTATAACAACTAGCTTTACTACAGTGTTTCAGTAGATGTGAATCTTTTTAAATGTGAATATCACT
>NW_018138585.1:0-405 GCF_001952655.1 Monopterus albus
AGAGGTCATTGCATGTTAACTGACTGAAAACTAGTCCTTGTGAAAAGCCTGAACTTACCGTTCTGGACACAAGTCAGACCAGTTAATGCAAACATGAACTCCAGTTTGAGCAGAAACTTCCTGAAACCTCTTCTGCCACCTACTTCCTCTGTTGTTGGTGGTTTGTGATCATTATTCTCTGAAGTCATGTGACTACAGGACATGACCCTGTATCCTACCATATACCTCTGCATAGTGCATGTTGTTATCCATCCTACTGCAGCAGCTCAGACTGAAGGGCCAGTGTCCACAGGACCCACATGGAAGGATATCGACCAGAAAAACCAGATGTGAGAATGTGGAAACAAGTCGAGTGCTGCTTGACTCTGCAGGTCAGCATGTGAGAGCGGTGCAGCCGGAGCTGAG
>NW_018138586.1:0-405 GCF_001952655.1 Monopterus albus
TCTCTCTGATTTATCAACTACTAACTAGAGATAATTTACCAACACAAACTCATTTTTAAACATGTATAGAATTACTCTCAAATCAAACAATCAGCCTTTTATCAGTGCTGACGCTGTAGTCACTCGATTACAAATGTTACAAAGAAAAAGGCTGAAGGAAAGAAACTGGAGGCTGATGATGGGCTGTTTGGGGCTTATTTTGATTCAGTAGCAGGCCAAACATGTTCAGGGAACAAAGGTTCTGTGGTTTGTAGCTGGTCCTAAAGGAAACCACCTGGGAGGAGTCAGCAGCAGCACAACTCCACCCCAGTGTGTTCGTACTAAAGACAGCTGTTAGCTGTTAATGTTAGCCAAATAATACAAGGCAGTAGTGACGACATGCAGACTTACTGTGCTTTCTACAGT
>NW_018138587.1:0-405 GCF_001952655.1 Monopterus albus
CTATGAGCACAGTTTTCTCAGTTGTACACTGCCAAATATTTTTCAAGGAAACCAAAATTTCCCTTTTACTGTTGCAGCTTTAGGGACATGAAGCCAAACAGCCTTTTTCCTTTTAACCAAAACTGTGGTATTCACTTAACAGGAACTTGACAAGGAATCTGGCTCAAGTTTCTGTCTTTCTGGATGCTACAGATTCTTTTCTTCATGCATGAAAAGTTCCTTATGTGTACACAAAACCACATGGACGCATTTACTTTTGTCATAGTTGTTTCCTTTTTTCCGCTGGTGAAAGAAATATTACTTCAATAAAAGTAGCAGCACCACAGTGTCAAAATACTCTGTTACAGGTAAGTCAAAATGTTTCTTAAACTGATTTTGAAAATTAGCTTGAAGCCAAAGTTAACA
>NW_018138588.1:0-405 GCF_001952655.1 Monopterus albus
ACAAGGTATAACAATAAATAACTAATGTAGCATAACTATTCTGCTCTTTGAACACAACACACACAGGTTGAACAGTGTTTAAAGGTGAGTGTTTTAACATAAGACAAAAACTGAGCTGCTCAGTAACACTGAGTCTGTTTCAAAGTGGCTGTGCATCTACACAGCAGAACTTAATAGAGCATCCGACACTGAACAATGTACAGGTCCATATTACAATATATGATTATGAATATTTATTGGAACCAAAACATCAAAAAGAGAAAAGTGCATTATGAATGTTTGGCTAAAAAGTAACCACAAGCAAATCAAGGTGAAGCAATAACTGTTTACTCTCCATGAACAGTTGTTGAACTCTGGAACATTCAGGAAATCCCTAGTGTTTGTCTTTTTATTTGTGTGTGTGTG
>NW_018138589.1:0-405 GCF_001952655.1 Monopterus albus
CATGGTTATTAAAACAACATTAATAAAACTATTGGATTGTTTAATATGTATAGTTACATTTTTTCAGATTATGAATATTGCTCTGACTGACCAGAACCATACACACTGGAGTTTATTATGAGTGAATTTCACTTTCACTGTCCTGCTGGAAACACTAGAGCGCAAAATGTGTTAATCCACCACTGAAAATGCACAATTTCCTTTAGTTTGATCAACCTTGCCCAGCTGTTTTAGGAAATTATTGATCCTTTTTATTGGAGTCATTATGTTTTCAGGGTTTTTGGTGGTCACAGGTCAAAGTTCAAGGTCACTGCGTCATCGTGCCTCTCCCATTACTTTGAGCTTGGATGGTGAGCGGAGGCATAAATATTATTAATGCTAATTTTTAAATGAATCTAGATTATT
>NW_018138590.1:0-405 GCF_001952655.1 Monopterus albus
AACACCAATCAGAGTAAACCAAATTATAAAGCAATGTAAATAAACCTATCTGGAACATTGAAAAGAAGAAAACAAAAGCCACTGTAAATTATCATGTTACAGTATCTGGCCCCAAAAAGAGATTATGAATTGTCAGAATATCTCTCTACTATCAGAGATTAAAAAGCAGAAACGAATTCTAACCAAGTACAGACTCACTGACCTCAAATTATCAATAAAACAGTTTAATAGTTGAGGTTGAGACAGAGATACACTTTCTCCTACTTTCTTTATTTTAAAAAGTTCAACTCCATAATTTTAGGTTTCTAAAAGGTTAATGATCTGTCAAAATTTAAAAATACTCCTAGGAGAGGAAGACAGGTAATACCTTGCATCCCGCTGCCCAATATGTAGCATTATGCCACA
>NW_018138591.1:0-404 GCF_001952655.1 Monopterus albus
TTATTATTATTATTATTTAATCTAAAAAACATTGAGTGCATTTTTTTGTGCATTACAAACAGAGAGGAGGCCACAGGAAATGAGGGAGGGGGAGATACAATAAAGGTCAGTGGCTGGCGCCTTGGAGCCCAGACCACAGGGACGCCAGCGGAAACATCCGATGAGTTGCATTAAGCGCACACGCTCCTGGTTGGATCTTTATATGTGAAAACAACAGCTTTTGAATTTGGAGAAAGTAACCTGCTCTGACATCTTTTCCTTTTTACTGCATCTTCCTTTCTTATGTTTCCTGATAAAATAGGATGTTTGGGTAGGACAATAACATGGGAATGCACCAGTCAGGGGTGGAAGCTAGCGCGATATCAGACAGGAAGTTTTAGACATGTGTCAATGTCAAGTCATAA
>NW_018138592.1:0-404 GCF_001952655.1 Monopterus albus
TTTTTACTTTTTATATTTGTGTTCGTTCCACAGTTTGATATCATCTACAGGGCAAAATATGGCCTTCTTTTCATCCGCGTTTATGTCATAAAGTTTAGGTAATTTTTCATGAATGCTAATAACAAAAATAACAGAATAATTACATAGTTTAACAATGTTAATATTTAACCAAGATATGTGTTTTTCTATGCAGCCCAGCTATAACCAGAACACGAGCAGATAATGTTCAAGTAGAGGTGGGGATTGAGTTCAATACAACAGCTTCACCTGCAGACATCCCAAAGCCTGCTGATGTTGTAAAAACATTAGAAGAAGCTGCATCTAACTCCAACAACACCTTCAATGTCACTATTCAAGCCAGCTCCACCCAACTAGTTCGTAAGTAAACAGTAGCTACGCATTAC
>NW_018138593.1:0-404 GCF_001952655.1 Monopterus albus
TTTCTCTTGTAGAACAGAAGATAAGCCCTGTGTGATTTAGACAAAAGTGTGAAAAGAAAGTTATTTACATATTCAACAAAAATATAGTGGGAACAACAAGATAAATAAAAACTTACGTCTGACTGCTGTCCACCTGGAGTGGCTGGTGATCAAGCTGTTGATGAAAGGAACAACAAGACACTTCACATAACTGCACAACTGTGTGTTGAAGTACAGATGCTTTAGGAACAATAACACTGAAGGTGGTCAGTCTTACTGGTGAGACAGCAGTGTCGTTGAATTGAAACCATTGCTCATCATCCTGGGACTTGACTGTTGCAGTGTAATGTCCACCTGTCAGACTTCCACAATGGTCCACAAAGGCATACAGCTCATAGGTCTGATTCTGGTAACCAGTGGAAAAA
>NW_018138594.1:0-404 GCF_001952655.1 Monopterus albus
GGTTGGACCAGTACACTTGGTGGCAAGGCGGGTGAGTAAGCTCGTTCAGTGAGGAGTATGGTATCCCCCACCCGTCGTCTCTCTTTTACTTTGCATACTGCGATGTGGGCCCTGCCCGCAGGAATGATTAGAGGACCAGGCCCTGCCCACCTGACTTCGGCCGCAGGCTCATCTTCTTGACTCTTGGCTTGTAGGCCATGGGCATTGGAATCTGGTTGCTCCTTAGGCACTTGGACTCTGGCCGAGTGAACACCTTCCGGGCTATTTGCTTTATTATTGGTAGGAGGCCGAACTCTCCTAACATTGGTGCCAATTAAGACAGGTACAGCATCTGAACAGCGCTGGTCAGGACACACCAGGGCTAACACTTGGACAGCCTTCCCCTTCCCTTTCCTTGACTTTTG
>NW_018138595.1:0-404 GCF_001952655.1 Monopterus albus
CACCTGGCCAATAAAGCCGATTCTGATCGTGAAATAATTACAACTCAATTATTTGAAATGTTGACATCTTTACTGTTAACCAGCATCTACATCACTACACAGCAGCTTTAAGCTACTGAGCAACATTAACATTGAATGTGTCCAAATCACTTTTGTTCCTGAATAGTGACTGTTCCATAACTGTGTTCTTATTACTGTAACCTGTAATGGTTTTGTGCGTATCAACAGCTGACAAAGCCTCTGTTGTGGTTACATTACAGGACTTGTGGCAAAAATTCAATTAAAACTGGAGAAATGCATTTCCTGTCGTAAATGCGTGTGGATGCTAATAAGCTCAAAGAGCGTCCTGAAAATTCCTGAAATCAATTGCAGAAACCGGTGAAAGATGAGAAGAAATGGCTGAA
>NW_018138596.1:0-404 GCF_001952655.1 Monopterus albus
TTGGTAGACAGGATGATGAGTTACTACTGAATGAGCGTCTGAACCAAGAAGTGGCCAATTTGAATGCTGACGCACTTTACTGATCTTGCTTTAACCAACAGCTGGCTATTGTATTGCCAAGACAACACTGAAAGTGGTACACCAAAAAGGGACATAATGGAGTTTCTTGAGTTTCGCATGACAGTGGCTCAGGTATACAGTACTTAAGCAAGTGTGGCACTGATATCGAACATGCACAGGGAGAGAATGCACATGTTTTGTAACAAGGCTTTATTGTATTACACAATAAAATAAACCCAATATCCTTATATGAGGACACAATTTTTCTCAAAAACTACTTCCTGTTCACAAACAATGCTTAGTTTATATATTTATCAGGTCCCAATAATCCCAAATACTGTAGC
>NW_018138597.1:0-404 GCF_001952655.1 Monopterus albus
ACATGGTGCCTACAAAACTACCATGCTTTCATGATTCGGGTCCGCTGCTTCATGTCCGGATTTTATGTTGACATTATTTCCTGTTTTTGTTTCACCTTAGTTTCGGTCTTTTTACGTTCTTCATCACTCACATTAGTTTCACCTGCTTCGTTATTATGTGCACCTGTTTACACCATTTAGGCAGTGTCCTCCCACAAGGACGCTGCCAGATTGTTCTAGACCCCAGCTCTGACTTTCCAGCACTATATTTGTGTTTCTGATTCGGACTGTTTCATTTGATTACTCTGTTCTGCCTTGTTCTCTTATCTCTGACTGCTTATGTGTATCGGCGTATCGGACTTTCCCTTCGGGCTACGCACTTTGGATTCCCCCTGGAGGTACGTGTTTGCTGGCTCTGACCTGGG
>NW_018138598.1:0-404 GCF_001952655.1 Monopterus albus
AAAAAAAGTATATTAATCACAACCTAGCCTTCCTGATATTCAATTATCCATGCTTAAAAATGGCAACAGTAGTCCTCCTTGCTACTAGAATGACAGTCCATGAAAAAGATTCTCTAGACAGTATGTGTGAGTTCAAACTCCAGTATGAGAGAAGGGCGGGTTACATGCAGCACAGGCCACATGAAGACTGCAATGAATGTATTGCAAATAACAAAGTGATTCTTTCTTATTTTTTAATTTACTGGCAAACTAATCTGAATATTGGGTGTAGTTTTGTTAATGTGTCTCACTCTGTCAAACAGTTCTTGCATCATACATACTCTGCGTCCTCTTTCATGAGATCATTAGCCTGGGTTGTGTAATATTAACCCATGTGAGCTTTACATTTACCATGTTATGTTTCT
>NW_018138599.1:0-404 GCF_001952655.1 Monopterus albus
CCCCTGTGGGTCGATGATGATGTTGACACCACCCCTTTTCCTGCTCCTCGGTGGGTTGAAAGTCTCGATTCCCCCTCTGTTCCTGTTCCCTGGTAGGTTGACGGTTTCAACGCCACCTCTGTTCCTGCTCTCCGGTGTGTTGATGATGTCGATACCACTTCTGTTCCTGTTCCCTGGTTGGTTGACTGCTTTGATGCCAACACAGTTCCTCCTTCCCGGTGGGTCGATGATGTTGACGCCACCTCTGTTCCCCGCTCCCCGAGGTCGTCCTTCCAAGTGGCCTCGTCGACTCCGTGCCTGGCTCCGAGGCTGTACTCCTGAGTGGCCTCGTCGACTGTTACTGTGACTCCTGCCACTTAGTTCTGTTGTGTAGCCCTCTGGGTGGTGGTGCCGTTTTTTTTTTT
>NW_018138600.1:0-404 GCF_001952655.1 Monopterus albus
CCACTAGAGGTCAGCTATATGCCACACCCTTGCATCTCTGGAAAGTACAGGAGGCCCCTCCTGAATAATATTTATGCTCATGATAGTGGCTTATAATGGCCACTGAAGGGTGTGACAACATTCGAATTGGCAGGTTGTACTGTTCTAAACAGGCCTACAGCTACTGTAGCTTCCATACTGACATGCATTAATTACAATAGGTGCCTGTCTGCTCGCCTGGGCATTGCTTTATGATTATATAATTATGGAACTCAAGTGGTGAATTGTGTGCATGTGAGTGCAATGCCTACATGGCACAAGAAAACACTGTTGCAGAATCTTTGTAGTTGGATTTGTCCTCCAGCTGATATACAGTATACAAATGGTTAATATGGGATACAGGCCACTGAAATATTTATGGCAGT